>NW_024396044.1:0-300000 GCF_016617805.1 Bactrocera tryoni
CCTTGGGAAAATAATTTGTGTTAAATTTTTGTGAAGATATCTCTTCAAAATAACAAAGCTTTGTGTGGCCCTATATACTATAGAGGTCCAACATCGTCGATGTTTTAACAAATAAGCAGTTTCTTGAGGAGAAAAGCTTCAAATCACCATTTGCAAATTTTCAAAAATTAAAAAAAATTATATCATAGTTTTTTTATATTCATAATTTAATTTTTATAGAAACTTTGAAATTAATCTTTTATGTGCCTCCTAAGTATTTTAGGATTAAAACTCTGCTCTTTCAGGCTTATGGCAACTATTTCCTTCAAAATTATGGTTTAAAATATTTTGTGTTTATATGGCAACCCTAACAATTTTTTTTTTAATTAAGAGAAATAATTAATTTTTAAAGTTGTAAAGACGTTCAACTCTCACTTTGGAAAATTAAAATGTAAGTTTTTGAACTTTTTTATTGTATGTGGCAACCCCTACAAAAATTTTTTTTAACTAAGCTTTAACAATTTTTCGAAATACTTTTAGGCTGAAAATTTGTTTTTTTCTTCTAAAATTTTTATATTTTCAAAAATAGTGTTGCCACATTTCTTGCTCAACAAAGAAAATATAAATGTGAAATATGTATATGCGTTGAAAATGCATACTTAAATAAAGTTTTCAAGACTTTTCAAAATTTAAAATATCTTTTTTTAAACATTTTATTTTATATGACAACACTTACAAAAAATTTCCTTGAACTTAGAAAAGAAAGTAAATCAATTTTAAAAATGTAAAGTTGTTCAGCTCTCATTTGGAAAAATTAAGTTAAAACCGTTGTTGATACTTTTGCATCATAATTTATTATTTTGAAATAATTCTGTCTATCTCAAGCGCATGCAAAATGCTTGTAGACTCATAATTCTGAAAGTTCTTTCGTACCTCCAAATCAATTTCCAATCTGCAAACAAGAATCAGCGAATATTATTACTCGTGGCGTTGCAACATTTAGAGTCATTAGTTCTACAAATCGTTGGTATTTTTCATAATTTCTACTTTAACAATTTTTTTCTTGTTGCCAAGCTCAGAACATCAGGCGCTCTAATGGCTTATGACAAGAACGCCCGTTGAAGCGAGTAACTAGTATTAACAGTTAATTGCTGAAAGAAAGCTGCTCTTAAATGGACAGTAAATGACCGTAGCAGCAAATTGAAGTGTCGGTGAACCAAAGCGGTGAGTTGGTGAACGGTAAGTTAAGCCGACAGCGAAATATGAAATACCAGTGAAGCTTAACGTTTAACTTTGAATAAGAATTTTTTCTTTATATTAAAATTTTTTATTTTTCTCTTATTGCCAAAGCGCGCGGGAAATTATTGGAAAGAGCTGAAAAAGTGCGCTTGCCGGTAAGTTACAGTTAACTAAATTGGCGCAAAATTGTGTGTATGTATGTATGTATGTATATTATACATCTGTTACGTAATGGGAAAAATTATATAAATGTATGTAACAAAATTGAATTTTTATGTTAAAAAGCAGGAAAAAATATTATTTTATATTAGCGTATGTTATATATTATATTTTTAATTTAAAAATTTTTGTAATTAATTAATTTGTTTTTTTAATTAACTTCTGTTTAATTAATTTATACTTATGGTAAGTATAATTAGGTATATTTTTAAATTTAAATTACAAATAAAAAAAAAAAAATTATTTGAAAAAAACGTTATTTGAAATTAATTTAAAAAATTAATTAAAAATTTAATAATTCATATATTAATGTATATTTTTTAATTTTTTTTTTAATTTTAAGAAACATTTTTTTTAATTTTTTTCTAATTAAAATTAATTAAAATAATTAAAAAATAATTAATTTAAATTAAAATTTAAATTTTTTTCAAATTTAATTTTTTTTTATAATTTCAATTGTACATTATTTTTTTTTAATTTTTTCTAATTAAAATTTATTTTTTATAATTTCATTATACATTATTATTTTCTTTTTTATTGTTATTTGATTTTTTTTGAATTTAATTTTTCTAGTGAGAAATTAGTTATTTTCAATTTAAAAATTTTAAGAATTTATTTTTTTTTTATAATTTCAATTGTATTATTTTCTTGTTGTTATTTGATTTTTTGTTATTTTTATTATTTTTTATCATTTAAATTTTGTTATTTTCTTATTGTTTGTTATTTTTTTTTCGTTAAAAGTCTTTGTTTTGTTGTACAACAGCTGCAGCTGTAAGCAGCTTTCAAAACAGGAAACTGAAAAAATGATTGCCATATATGTATGTATACCTATGTAATTACTTTGAAGCACATGCCACATACATGAACATTTGCATGCTAGCGGTAGAAATATGCGACCAAGAATGAATGGAAAAAATTTCTGGGTCACACATACTACCATATGTGGCAGCAAACAAGTACAACTATTTGCCAATATGGCTAAGCTATGTATTTACTACTTTAATATAAGTAGCTATGTACATATAGTATATGGTTCTTTACTGCAATGTATGTTGAGACGCACAAGCAACGTAAAGCGACGTAAGACTTGGCGCTATGTCTATGTAAGTACCCACTAAGCTTGATTGTGGCCAAACCGCAGCGCAGAAACAAGTCGCAGAACAAGCACGCAAATTTGCAAGCAAGTACACCAGCTGCTGACAAGCCTACACACACACCTAACGTATTTGCCTACGACTTAGCCAAAGACTAATGGCTCATTTTGTATTGTTTTTCGAGTGCTTAGGCAGGCATGCGATAATTTATAAAAATTTAGTTGTTGTTTTTGTTGTTATTTGTTATTTTTTCGCGGTTTTTCTTGTTGTTTTTGCATAACTAGGCTGCCATAAAAGTAGTAGCAGTAGTTGTTGTTGTTATTTTATTTGTCGACAACACTGTTTTGTAAGGTATTCCGGAAATACGTATCTGTGTGTGTATGTGTGTGTGTGTAAGTGCCTTTCTGCTTGAATAAGTTTCGTGTGAGTTTCAAAGTTGGCTACGACACGACCAACCAAAGTAACCGTTTAAGTGAACTCATCACTTGGCCAATTTGAAAAAGTTGTGAAAAGAAATTTGCAGTTGAATGAACTGTTTATGCGTGAAATATGGAAAAGTGAAAAAGTGTTAAAGTGGTCACGTTCGAGTAGACGAAAAGCCGAAATGTTGGCATGGGTATATAAATTAGACAGGGCGAAGTGGCAAATGGTGGTTGGTGTTAGGTAAATTTAACGGTTAAAGCGGGAAACCGAAGCTTATAAAACTTCAAAATTGAAAAATTAAAATAAAAAAATTAGATTAATTAAATTAATGGTTATAAATTTTTAATTTTAGTAATAAAATTTTTTAATAGGATCAAATTGGTAACTCTGTTTTACTAAGAAATAGTAGCAGTAGTCTTTCTAATAAAGAAAGCAACATTTTTCTCGTTTATAGCATTTATAATAGATATACATAGATGTGACATATTTTTTTAAATTAAAAATTTTAATAACAAAAGTGGCAACATTTCCAATAATTTTCCGCAAAAATCTTGCTATTTGCTATCATATTTTTGTGCATACTCATAAACAAACCGGTATAAATGTGACAACTCAATTAAAATGAAAGATTTATTTGCAAATGTGGCAACCCTGTCGAAAGGCAATCATTTTAATCGACACTCTCACAAATTAAAATCCGTTTTTGCTTAATTTTTGCTAATAGTAAATATGTAAAGTAAAAAATTTATTTGAAAAAGTGGCAACCCTGCTGACCAAATTGTGCAAAATCAAGCTATTTTGAGTTTTACTTCGATGTAGGCTGATTAGCTAACTTTCAACCAAATAATAATTATTTTTAAATTAACTTTATTTTATTATTTGGTATGGTAACCCTCGGAAAAATTAAAACAATTAGAGTAATAATTTATTTATTTATTTATTTTTTTTAATTTTAAATTTAAAACAAAAATTAAAATAAAAGAAACAATTTGGCAATTAAAATTGTAAATAAATTTTCTTGGTCCAAATGTTTAAATATTAAGTGTTTAAAGTTTTGTATATTTTTTTAAAATTTTTTATTTAAAATTTTAATCTTAAATTTTTTAAATTCAAACAATATAAAGAGTATTAATTTATTTTTTGTTTTTTTTTTAATTTTAATTTAAAACCAAAACAAAATTAAAACAAAGAAATTTAAGTTGAAAATTAAAATTGTAATTAAAATTTTCTTGGTGCAAATATTTAAATATTAATTATTTAAAAATTTGTATACAGTTTTTTTAATCTTTTTTTAATTTAAAATTTTAATCTTAAATATTCTTAGTTAGAATTAATTATTATTTACTCTTAATTAAAATTCTAATTTTTTATTTCCGAACTTAAATTTTAATCCAACTTAACTTTTATTGATCTAAAAACTTAAATTTTAACAAGTGTTTTAGAAGCTTAAAATTATAAAAGCAAATATTAAATATTAATTTTTAATTAAAAGAATTTAATTTAAAAATTTAGAATTGTGTAAATATTAATTAATTAATTAAATTTAATTGACTCAATATTTTTTTGTTGGATTAAAATATATGTGAAGTTTGGAGAAAAAAACTTCTACAATTTTATTTAAAAATAAATAATACTCAAAAATTAAAGAAAATTTCCAAATTAACAAATTTTAATTAAGATAAAATTAATTAAAATTAGATAGATATAAAATTAATTAATCAATCGATCAAAATAATTAATTATTTTTTTGACTAAACATTTTTTTGTTGATTAAAATGTAAGTTTGGGAGAAAAACTACGATTTTTTAAATAAATAGTAATTAAACAAGAATTTGAAGAAAACTTAAAAAAACATTTTAATTAAAATAAAAATTAATTAAATTAAATAGGTTTAAAATTAATTAATCAATCAATCAAAATAATTAATTAATCATTTGACTAAATATTTTTATTGGATTTTTTTTAATTAATTGATTAATTAATTTTTAATTATAATTTTAATGTTTTTAATTAAATAAATTATTTGTTTTATTATAATTTTTTGTATTAATATTCTTTCAAATTCCCAAAACAATTAAAGATATTTAATCAATAGAAAGTCATAATCAATAAAGAAATTATTTAAGCTGGTTGAGAATTGCCAGTAAACATTTAAGCAAAATATACGTTTAAAACGCGGTTTAGTAAGAATTGAAATAGACACAGAAATAAAATTTTTATATTTTCTACTTCATTGCTTATAGTTTGCTTTTATGAATACTTATGCTGACTGTTAAAGACCGGTTTAAACTAACGGTAATTAAGTAAAACTCACCGGCGCGCACACTACATACTTTCTTTCTTAACTCATTCTATCCACTCATCAATATTAATCGATTCGTCTGACTGGTTCCGCAACAAGTGCATGCATTTACTTTGAGTGGGTATAAGCACACAAGCATACAAATAAACATACATATCTACAAATATACATATATACAAGCTAATATGTATTGTATATTCACATACATTTATCTATACTTAGAGCAACGAAGAATACAAGTTTGCAACTCGAAAGAATGCATTATAACCGTGTTTATAGCTTTAACACACTTGCCACAACTAAACTTCAGCTGATGCACCCGGCAACTAACGCGATTTGACCCACATTCCTCTAACAAAAAATAATTGAAACCAACACTATTCACTTCACTTTATTACCTAGCTTGAAGCGGTCGCGCGCTATCAACAACAAATCAACGTTATCAGCTGAAAACTATCGTCAACTGTGTAATAAATTAGTAGCGCAACAACAACAAAAAACAAACAACAACTGTAAATGCAGTAACAGCCAAAATGTTGTTGGCTTTGTTGTAGTTATTACCGCTGCACCTACAAATTTATAAGTATATGCAATGGAAGCAAAGAATGCTGAAGCGCCTGCGCGCAACTTCAACAGGCAAGCAGCAAGCGCGTTGTGGCAACATCTTCTGCTGCAACGAGGTGTCTCAGGAAATTATGCAGTCAAGCATGCATGGGTGTATATATTTGCATTTGTATGCTCGTGTGTATGTAAGTGTGTTTGTTTGCAAAATATATTACTGCAATGGCGCCAGCAGCAGCTGCTGACAGAGGCGAGGCTTTGGTGGAGTGCCTGTCTGGTTGTAGACACAAGTGACGGCAACAGCTGAATACGCAATAAATGCGGTTAAAAGTGGAGTTGTGAATTGTATATTTTTGGAAAAATTATTTTATATACTATACGAGTATATGCAGGCAAAAGAAAAATATTTGATTTTTGACTAGTTTTTTGGAGTTTGTAACATTTATCAGATTTTGATCGGCAGTTATATGCTATAATCGCTCTATCTGAAAAATTTGTTCGGAAATTGTATCATTGTCTTTGGTAATAATCCATGGCAAATTTCGTGAAGATACCTTGTCAAATGAACAAGTTTTCCATACAAGAACTTGATTTTGATGGATCAGTTTGTATGGCAGCTATATGCTATAGTAGTCCGATCTGAACAATTTTTTCGGAGATTATAGGGTTGCTTCGAGTACTAATTTATACCAAATTTCATGAAAATATTTTGTCAAGTAAACAAGTTTTCCATACAAGAACTTGATTTTGATAGATCAGTTTGTATGGCTGCTTTGAAGAGCTGCAGTTAGCCACTGGCAAGCTCAAGGCCAACAAATCACCCGGTCCGGACGGGATCCCAGCAGAAATCCTCAAAATAATCGCTGCAGAGCGCCCGGCAGTACTACTGAAAATGTACAACGCCTGCCTTGAAACCGGAATATTCCCTGAACCATGGAAGAAGCAACGGCTAGTGTTAATCAGTAAGGGAAAAGGAGACCCCATTCGCCATCAGCTTACCGTCCTCTATGCATGCTTGATACAGCGGGAAAGCTATACGAAAGCCCCATAAAACCCAGACTCGAAGCGGCCATTAACGAAGCTGGAGGATTGTCCCCTAGACAATATGGTTTCAGACCCGGTAGATCAACAATAGGAGCCATAAAATGCGTCGTCGAAAGCGTAGAAGCAGCGCAGCGTAGATGGCATAAATATAAAAGAATAGTGTTACTGGCGACTCTAGATGTCCGAAACGCTTTCAACAGTGCTAGATGGGTGGACATGATTGACGCTCTCGAAAAAAGCTTCAAGATACCCGACTACCTCAGGGCTGTGGTGCGGAGCTACCTTAGCAACAGAAAACTGCTGTATGAAACCAAAGAAGGGTCACGACAGATAGCGGTTACGTCAGGAGCAGCGCAAGGATCCATTCTAGGCCCAGACTTATGGAACATCAGCTACGACGCTATATTAAAACTAGAAATGCCAGACGAATCATACTTAATTGGCTACGCGGACGACATTGCGGCAGTAATCACAGCAAGGGACACAGAAGAAGCGCGAAGAAAGCTGAATCAGGTCATGATACGGACGCAAACATGGCTTGACATACACAACCTCCAGCTCGCTACGGAGAAAACAGAGCTACTGCTGCTAACAAACAAGCACATACCTCTCGAGATAAGCATGCACACAACTACGGATATTCTTAGGACGCAGAGAGCAGCAAACTACCTAGGCGTAAGACTGGACCCCAGACTAACCTTCTGGGTTCAAATCCAGCACGCCGCAGGAAAGGCAGCGAAGATCACCACTCAACTGAGTCGATTAATGGCCAACATTGGGGGCCCCAGCCAAGAAAAGAGAAAGCTCCTAATGTCGACGACAATAAGCGTCTTACTATACGGAGCCGAGATCTGGGCAGACGCCCTTAAAAAGGAAAATCGGCGTAAGGTAATGGCCAGAGTGCACCGCACCGCAGCCCTCAGAGTTGCATCAGCGTACCGGACAGTATCAGGCGATGCAATATTAGTTATAAGCGGTAATGCCCCAATTGACCTTCTAGCATATGAAAGAAAAAAGCTGTGGGAGCTAAAGAAATCATCCAATAACAACAAGAGCGCAATTCAACAAATAAGGAGAGACACAATAACAACATGGCAACAAAGATGGGAGAATGAAAGTCGCGGCAGATGGACGGCCAGGCTAATAAAAAATCTAGACTTATGGACAAGCCGTAAATTCGGAGAAGTCGATTTTTACACAACTCAGTTACTATCCGGTCACGGATACTTCAAAAAGTACCTCCACAGATTGGGAAAAGTCGAAGAGCCGTCATGCCTATATAACGACGCGACAGAAGACGACGCTGAACACACATTCTTTGAATGTGTGCGCTGGCAACAAGAACGCACCGCCGTAGAAAACCTGGTTGGCCCAATAAACGCGGACAATTTAGTCAGCGTCATGTTGAGAGTGAAGCAAACTGGGAGATCATCAAGAATTTCGCAGCAATTTTGCTTCGCAGCAAAAAGGGACCTGGACGCAGGTGCGCAGATGTAAATCTCTCAATGAGAAAAATGGAACGCCACCCTGAAGTAATGCAAACGCGGTCCCAGGGTGGGCGACGGTTCCTTAGACAATAAATAAAAATAAAAAACTTTTTCATACAAAAACTTGATTTTAATCGGTCAGTTTTTATGACAGCTACATATTTCCTATAGTGGTCCGATATCGGATTTCAGTGCACATTTAATATATCCTGTTCATTGTATGAAAATGTGGGATATTCTTCTCATTTTCTATACTTGCTTCTATTCGTAACTAGTTTTAAACCCATTTCAATAAGACTAGTTACAAATGTAAATACTTTTGAACTAGTTTAGCAAAGATTTAACTAATTTGTTAGATCGAAAATATTTAATTAATTTATTGGATTTGACGGAAAACTGAGTATGCGCGGAGGATGATGAGACGCATTATATTTGCGAATGCTCAGCCTTCAACCAAAAGAGACGGCATATACTCCACGGCTCTCAATGCCTCTTGGCAACTGAGGTGAAAAATAAACAGTATTTTTTACGAAATTCACTGAGGTGTTGAATAAATTTTAATTTTGGTTACCTCCTGAGAGCACAATTGCCTTTTATGATGGCCTACCTGCGACCGCCTGCGTTCTAGCGCTCCTGCCTGACTTTGCAACCAACTAACCAAACAATCCCAATCTTCTTCGGCAGATTTAGCACAAAATATACATCAGCATCTGAATTGCTGGCTGTACAAGTTTCATTAACGAGACTAGGTCACAACTAATCCGCAACTAGTCTGAAACTAGTCCGAAATGGTCTACATTTTGATTCAAATAAAATATATATTTCTAAGAAACTGGATATAAGGCTCTATATATAAGAGTAGTTCGCAACTAGTCCGAAATTTAGAATTTCTACTGCTGCACAAGTTTTGCCAACGAGACTGCTTCGCAACTAGTCCGAAATGGTATACATTTTAATTCAAATAAAATATATATTTCTAAGAGACTAGATATAAAACTATATATATAAGACTAGTTTGCAACTAGTCCGAAAAGCATAAATTTAAATTCAAATAAAAAATATATTTACAAATACTTCAACCCGGCTTTCCACGCAGAACTATATTGCTAGTTAAGCAGCCACTTATGGATATATGTAGCTAAACATGTTGTTGTTGTTGCAATTTTGTCGTATGGCGGTCGTACTAGTATTCTTGCAATTCACCTTATTTAAAGTTGTTGTTATTTATAGTTAGTTGGCGACTTGGCAACTAGTTGATTTTTGTTGCTGTTGTTGTTGTTATTGTTATTGTTGTTGTTCTTTCTCTATACACTCCATACACGATTATGTGGTATTTATCGTGTTTAAAGAAATACCGTTAAAAATTCTAGTTTGCAGTTGCTCGCTTTACTGTTCTCATTGCTGACTACATTGCCACAACGTGTCTGCCCGCTATAGTAATACTTGTTGTTGTTGTTTTGACGGTTGATCGATATTGAGGCACCGCAAAACCCGCTTGCTGCCGCAGCGTTACACGCTTAGTACTCACACACTCGTTATCAGCTAGCGCGCCGCTAGCAACAAGTAGCTGCTGGTGTTGTTGTTTTTGTTGTGGTTGGTGCTAGTGGCGGCTGTGGTGGTGTTGTTGGGTGTTTGGTGTGCGGTGTTGGCAATCGAACAAGTGTTTCAGCAGCCGCCAGCGGGTAACTCGCATGACTGGCATGCAACAGTAAGCTTGCGTTTACATTTGTTGCGGGCAACCGTATGTGTGTGTGAATGTGTGTGTGGTATGTGTATATAACTGTTAAACCACTGCCTTGTTTATGCATGGAGTTGTAGGTTTGAATGACGGAATTGCCGGTGGCCTAATATAACTGGTGCATTTTACATATGTATAGCAAAGCAGCATAACACACATACATTCATATACATATGTATGTACGCACATACACACATACATACGGCAGCAAGTTTATGCACTTACATACATATACTTATGCAGCTGTTAACTTCATTATCAGCTAGCAAAGAATTATTGGTGTGCATTATATCACGACTATAGCCGCCTTGCCTTATTTTGACACGCCATTACTCATACCACCACACACACATTAGCACTGTTGTAAACGGTTTGGGAAGTTTGGCGATAAGCCTTAATAAGTAGCGTAACGTTGCGCTCACGAAAGTCAGCACTAAATAAATGCCATTTTATTGAATGAGAACTCACGCAGCAATTCTAACAAGATCTGCCTTATTTGTCATATGATGTATTATGTGACGGCAATTGCAGTCAAGTGCTGCAGTTATACTACATGTTGCAAGGTGTGGAAATTGATGATTAGTGCCTTATGTAACTACAGGCAGCGAATTTAAGTATTGCATTTACTTGTAAATATATATTTGTGTACGTGTATTTGTTCGTTAAGCATTTTTCATTCAAGGGACGACAATGCGTATGCGTAATGTACTTTCGTAAAATAATGTGCAACTAATTTAATATTGTAATTTAACTCATTAAAAGAGTACCTATGTACAATTTTTTCTCATTTTCAAAATTTACTGTTTATAAATTACCTAAATAGTATCGCGGTCCCGATTTTAGTCTCGAAATTTAAAAAAATAAACATTAAACTTTACTTCTTCTTATTTCTATTGATTTACTGATTATTCTATGACGAAGAAAAATATCATTGCCGTTTTTTTTATGTAATCCCGTTTTAGTCCCGAAATTTGAAGAAATAAATTTAAAAGTTTACTTCAATACATTACTATTGCAACAAATGATGTCTACTACGAAGAGAAATATCAATCCCGTTTTAGTCCCGAAAATTTTAAAATCACTTTCATATTGAAATCGCGTTTTAGTACCGAAATTTGAAGAAATAAATTTAAAAACTTACTTCAATTAATTACTATTGCAACAAATGATGTCTACTACGAAGAGAAATATAAATCCCGTTTTAGTCCCGAACATTTTAATATCAACCCAAAGTATTAAACATGATAGATATAGTAAAATAAAGTTGATTTTGTTATTATTGCAGTCAATAAAGTGAATAATATACATATGTACATACATACAAAAATAGCAATATTGATTCTATAATGTAAACCCGTTGTAGTCCCGATTTTTTTTAAATTGCCCAAAATATTAGAAATATTAAATTTCATTTTACAGAGTGCAAATTTTTTTTTGCACTCAAAAGTTTCTACTCCCAAAAACTATCAATCTCGTTTTTACAACGTAATCCCGCTTAAGTACCGAAAATTTCTAAAATATCTCATAGTATAAAAAATTTAAAAATTTCATAAAATTAAGCTAAAATTGTTATTTTTTCAGATTATAAGCCAAAGAATGCAAAATTGTATCAATTTTTACTTTTAATGTATAGTAATCCCGAAATTACCTCAAAATTTTTAAAAACGAAAAAATTGCATAAAATTAAATTAAAATTGTTATTATTGCAGCCACTAAAGCTTTAAGCAAAGAAATATATTGATCACGATTTTTTAATGTAATCCCGATTTTGTCCCGAAATTTTCAAAATTATAAAAAATATTTTTTATTGGATAAAAAAATGTGTTGTACTCACCATTTGGACAAGAGAGACCCTCCTCGATCGCTGCATTTGTTTTTGTTGTCGTTGTGGCTATTAAAACCAAAAAATAAATAGCGGACAGCCAACTTAAACTGGCCGCCGTAGAACCGCTCATTTTGCGAACGTTTTTAACCACTTCACACCGTCTTACAAACGATATTTGTAGCCAGCTTATATCTTTCTTAACTTTGTATATAAAAATTTGATATGAAACACTTTTTGAAGATGATTACTTTATAGATGAAGCTAGAATGAAAATAAAGTAAAGAAAAAAATTAATTATGATTATAAAATACAAAATTAAAAATTAAATTAATTAAAGTAAAATGAAAAATGAAATAAAAAATCATAAATTTAATAAAAATAAAAATAAACTAAATAATGATAAGAAATAATTAAATAAAAATACATTAAATAAAAAAATTTAAATAAAAATAGAAATTAATTATATAAAAAACAAAAAATATTTAAATGAAGTTTTCAATTTTTGTGAAAAATTATTCTTTATTTTTTGCTACAACATCAGAATTTATTTATTTTTTTACAACAACAACACAGTTTTATGTGCCTTATAGAAATAGATTGATTTAAAAAAAATTAAATAAAAATAAAAACTAATTATGTGAAAAATAATTAAATAAAATAAAATATTTTTAAGAAAAAATTAATTATTATTTTTTTCTTACTACAACAACAATATTTTTTGTGTTTTTGTATATCAGTTAGATTTTTAATTTTTTACAACAACAACAACAACGTTTCATATGTTTTATACAAATAAATTAATTTAAAAACTAAATAAAAATAAAAATAATTATATAAAAAATAAAACTAATTAAATAAAATTTACTTTTTAACGAAAAAAATTATTTTTATTTTTTTTTTTTCTACAACAACAATATAATTTGTGCCTTTGAATATAATAAACGAATAAAATAAATAAATATAAAAAATATTAAAATAAAATAAAAGATTATTTAATAAATATTAAAAAAACGTTAAATAGTAATAAGAAATAATTAAGTAAAATAAAAAAAATAATCATTTAAAAAAATTAAATAAAAATAAAAATTAATTTTATAAAAAACAAAAAAAATTCAATTTTAAAGAAAAAATTAATTTTAATTTATTACTGCAATAACATTTTTTGGGAATTTTTGGGCAATTTTTTACAACAACAACAACGTCATGTGCCTTTTTGTTGTAGCCAATTTTTTTACAACAACAACCATATTTTATTAGCCTTTGTGTTTCAGCTTTTTGCAACTATTCATTTTTTATTTCAAGCACTTAAATTAAAATACAAACACACAAACAAAGCTGTGAGCAAAAATTCCAGCTGACGCACACATATCAAATGTCACACAGAAAGCGACCGACTATGAATTTTCTAGCGCAAATAAAAAAACAACAACTAAAGTAAAGCTCACTGCCAGACAAACCCGTCAGAGCACGTGCAAGTTGTCGCACAACAACAAAAAAACGGAGGAAATATTATTAAAACACTCGCCATAACTCCAAACGCAAATGAAATGCAAATAAAATAACAGTTAGCAACAACAACAGCAACGCACGTGAGCAGAATTTCACCTCACTGCAACACCTACGAATTTATGCACTTTTAAATGCCTCATTACAGCACCCAGCAACACGCCATCAAACACACCTTCCTACACTCATATATGTACATGTTGCTGTATGTTTGTGTGTTACACTTTAGAAAGTCTGTAAGCAAGTCTGCCAATTGAATTAAATTCAAAACTGCAATGATTGCTGGCAAGTCGAAACATTTCTGCACTCTTTTACGCCTGCCATCTATCGCCTGGCGTCGCAAGCCGGTCGTCGAGTTTCCCCAAACGCCAGCGGCTGCATTGTAGCGATGTGTTGGTAGAGTAGAGTTGGCACTGCGCTTACAGTTAATTAACCAAATACGGTTTTAACAAGTGCTCAAACGCAAGCGTGTATTTAATGCCAAATGAAAAGTTTCAATTACACAGCAACTGTACCGTTATTAACGCATTCAATTTGTGTTTATTTTTATATTTTTATACATTTAATTAAATAAAAGTTGGGTACTGAAAAATACGTTAAATAGAGTGTGAGTGTGGCTCATTTGGCTTTACTTTAATGTTTCGGATTTTTGTTATTTGTTAAAAACAATTTAAAAAAGTTTTTTTGTCTTTTTGAACTTTCATATTTATTTTTAATAAAATATTTTTTAGTTTTAATTTTTTTTTGTATTTTTTATTGATTAGTTTTATTCATATAATTTTTTTTAAATATTTTTATTTTTTTTTAAATTTTTTTTTTTAATTTCAAAAATTTTTGAAACATTTTTAATTAAAGTTGAATTGTATATTTTTAAATTTTATTTTCATTTTCTGGTTTATTTTTATTTATTTACATATTTTTTTTAAACTTGTTTGTGCTTTAATTATTTTATATTATTACTTCTATTTTTTTACTTTAAAACTAATTCTTTAATTCTCAATATTTATTTGTATGGTTTTTAAATGTTTTTTAACTGTTTTTTTAGTTTTTTAAATGTTTTAAATATGTTTTTTTCTTCAATTATTAGTTAATTTTAGTTAATTTTTCAGTTTAATTCCAGTTATGTTATTTTCACAATTTGGTTTTGATTGATATTTATCAATTTTCGTTCATTAACTCATTTAGCTTTACTTTTCTTCATCTTAATATTTTTTTTTTTTAATTATCCATAATTGTTATAATGATTTTTAATTTTTTTTATATTTTTAAATTTTTTTATTTTTGCAAACACTTTAAAATATTTCAATTGTTTTTAATATTGTTTTATATGATTTTTAACTTTTTTTTAATATAAATTTTTTTTTATAATTTTTTTAATAATTTAAAGTTAACGTTTTTTAATTTTAAAAAAGTTTTTACTTCAATTTCTGGTTAGTTTGGGTTCAAATTAACTTTATTTATTCTGTTAAATGTTTTTTTATCTTTTTTCTTAAATTTTTTAAATTTAATTTATTGGTTTTATAATTTTTTTTTCAATTTTATTTTAATCTTTAAAATATGTTTTCTTTAATTTTTAGATAATCTCCTTCTAAATTAATTTTTTTAATAACTTTTAATTACATAAGTTTTTTTCATTATTAAAAAACTAATTTGAATTTCCTTCTAATTCTATTTTTTATACAATTTCTTATAAAATATTATTTATTTAATCGATTTTCTTCTATTATTTTTTTTCTTTTTTATTATTTATTTACTAAGTTTATTTTATTTTTATTTAATGTTATTTTATATTATTTCATTTTATTTTATTTTATTTTATTTTATTTTATTTTATTTTATTTTATTTTATTTTATTTTTATTTAATGTTATTTTATATTATTTCATTTTATTTTATTTTATTTTATTTTATTTTATTTTATTTTATTTTATTTTATTTTATTTTATTTTATTTTATTTTATTTTATTTTATTTTATTTCATTTCATTTTATTTTATTTGAATTAATTATTTTTTGTCCACCTTTCTCTTAGTTACATTAAAATCCCCTCCTCGCAACTCTTTATACAAAAGCCAGCACTAAAGTTCGTCGCCTGACCTTCGTGCGAGCAGGAATAAAAGACTTAAGCAGCGAACGCGTCGCTGACCAGACATTCAACAGACATCGCTCCCCCTGCCGTGAACAAGCAAATACTTGAAGTGGCTACCGTCAGCTGATGCTGTTGACATTGTTGTTGCTTCAACAACTAAATAAATACAGCCAACGCATAACCTTGCTTTGCGATATCCACTTGCAACAAGCAAACGGTGCGTGACGCTATAACGTTTTGTAGCGAGCATTTTATTTATTTCTTTTAAATACAGATATGAACGGTATATGGTATATGGTATAAACGACTTGTGTAAGACACATAATGTAGATAGTACTGCAAATGACACCCTATTTAACTAGTTTGCCTTATTTCATTTTCAGAGCAAATTATCGTAAATGATTCCATTTCCGGTTTTTTTGTGCAGCATAGGTGTGATTTTTGAGCACTTCGGCTGACATAACGGTAGACGCAAGAACGCCAGTTTATTGTTTTTTTTTGTGATTTTTATCTTTTTTAGTTGCTAATTGAATTGTGATCATTTGATTATGTAATAAATACGAGGCTAATTGGTTACTAAAACTTCCAAAGTTCACAACAAAGTCTACAAAAAAACTGGAGAACCTCAACCTAATATGTGAAGACTTTGACTTGATTACTTATGAATCATAATAAAATACAACCATAAATTTTAAGAAAAAATGTCAAATTTTATAAATAAAATATTTAGTTTCTCCACTTAACTAATTTGTTAAAGAAGTTAGCTGAAGTGAAGGAAGTCATGATAAGTCATTAGTCATTAATTTCATGATTTTTGAGTAAACTTGGGTGACAAACCTAAATACTTATACGCTACGTGTTGTTATGGGAAGAGAAAAAGTTTAAATTCGTAAATTTATTATTGGAATATTTTTTCTTAAGTAATCATTATAAAATACAACAATAAATTTTGAGTAAAAATTTCAAATTTTATGCAGCAAAATATTTATTCTTTTTACTTTATCAGCTGTATTTTTTTTAAGCAAGAAAAGTTTGCTAAAGTGACGCTATTTCAATTTCATGGTTGTTGGCCAAGCTTAGCCAGGTGATAAACCTTAAAATGTTTGCGCTAAGATTGGATATGGATAGAGAGAGTTTACGAAAAACTTTTTCAGGGCAGCAAACATTTTAGGTGTTATTGGTAACTGGAAGGAGTATATGTTTAATGAAGCTTTTCATGGTAGAAACACTTTATTATTGTGTTTGTGGCGGCAACGGCGACTTGAAAAAGATTTTATGAAAATCTTTCTTGGGATCAGAAGCAGATTTTTGACGCTATTTTGTAACTAGAAGGATTAAATGCCCGCCAAAAAGAGTTTTTGAGAAACTATTTTATGTCAGAGGTAGTTTTTTGACCAGAAAGATTGAATGCCCGTCAAAAAGAGTTTCTAAAAAACTTGTTGACGTCAGAAGCAGTTTTTTGACATCTTTTTGAAACCAGGTGGTATAAATGCTTTTAAGGAGCTTTTCCTTTTAACGAAAATTTCAGAAACTTGAAGAAACTTAAAGTCATTGGGCTCCTCTCACCTTATGCAGTAGTTCCGCCTTTAGTTTGAAATAATAATAAAATAGAGAATAGAATTTACATGGGGTAACTAAAATGCTAAGACATATTTTTCAAAATTAGGAAAAAATAATTTGAATTCATTTTAAATTTATCCGTCCCTGAATAAATATGGAAATTTTGTTTTTCAGTACATTTCTTCATTTTCAAAGACTATAAGCAAATAGAATGGCAGTTAATGATGCGGCTGTCAGCTCAGTGACTACGCAGCTCAGCAAAGCAATGAATCTTGAATTACTAATAAACCTACATATCATAAATATGTATATATGTAAATTTTAAACACATAAATCAGTCTTTGAAAGCAAATATTTTAATTACGTACCGATGCTAGAAGGTATGTGCATATGTTTAATATGTGTACTTGAAGAAAATTCATATTATTAAAATAATATTTTTAATATATTAGAGATACATATGTATATGCTTAATATATTAGTTTAATAAGCTGTGTATATGTATGGAGCATGCGCAAACAAACACATATATGTATCTTATACACTTTATTTCAGTTCATTGCTTTGTAAATATAAGACATGCTCGGCAGCTGAAGTCTTTTGCTGACTCCTAAGCGATTTGACCTTCAAATGGCTTATGTTGTACAGAAATATATACCTAAATGTATTCATATATATATCTATATATACATATATACTTAGTACTTAAATACCATATGTAAGCCTGCTGATTCCGTAGGTGCAGTTGTTGTTCATTCTTTCAAATCGCAGAATTATAGGTGCAGCAAATGAATGGCTAGCGCAAAAAGCTTTGGTAGAAGGAAATGCTTAAACAAAGATTATCGTGGCTTAAAGCACAAAAACAAATCTTTAATAATTTATCAGCATTTAATAGATATGAATCAGTGATGTGAGTAGTAATTAATTGAAAACTATAAATTATGTAATATTAAGCTATGTTTATAAAAGCAACAAAAGTGGGCCTAACAGCTGGTAATAAATTGGAAAAACATTTTATATGAGGGATTAATTAGAGTTATTTGGTCAAACAAGTGTACTGAGAACTGGTAATAAAGCTGACAAAGGGCATTCATACTGAAGGCAAAAAATACAAACGAAAATACAAAAAATAAAATATTATAAAATTTATTAGAAAAAAATATTTTTATTTTAATAATAGATTTAATATTATATTTATTGAAAAAAATTTTAGTCGAAAATTTTAACTTTTAAACATTAATTGGACAAATATGACAAAAATTCATTGTTCTTTTTCATATTTTTCAATATTTTACTGGTTTATATATAATTTTTTTATTTTTTTTATTTAATTTTTCATTAATTTGTTTAGTAAAATAACTTTTCATATTTATTTTTTCATTTTTTTTTTGTTTTGTAAACAACACTAACAAAATTTTTTCATTCAAAATATCACCACCTATTCCTGATCGCTTGTCAAGTAAAAGCAACGCCTAGCAAGCACTTCGATGCCTTTGTATGCCTTTATGTAACACTTTTGCGCAATTTAATGCAGCTCCCAAACTGAAAGTTGGTCAATGCAGTTTTTTCATAAGCAAATCCTATAGAAGTGTTTTTACAAATATAATAACAACAATAACAATTTTTTATTTACACATATATTTATGACTATGCAACTCCGAAACTTAACTATAACTATAGCGTTGCATTAACACTACAAAACAACTAACAAAAAAAACAACTAAGAAATAACAAAAAGACAACGCTGAGGCGTCTTCATTGGTTTTAAGGCGTCTTTCATATGCAAATTTGCAGGCAACGGTGATGGTAAGCGGGTTAGAAAATGAAGAAGCGGAAAAATGAGCTAAATGTAACTATAATGAACATAAATTTAATGGCAATGATTGATTGCAGATTTAAAAATAAAAAAATTATATAAAAATATAAAAAAAGTAAAAATAAAACATGCGGTTAATATGAATCAGATATTTTACATAAGCATATTGTGATAGTCAGTAGAAAAATTATTAATAAAAATAAAATAATTAACTTAATAAAATTAAAATAATATTTATAGATAATATATATTTTATAATTTAAATAAAAGATTTGTCATTTTTTCAAAAGTGTGAAAAAATATATTTTTCTTCAAAATAAATAAAAATGGGAAATAATTAAAAAAATAATTAAATTAAACGAATTAATAAAGTGCTAAACTATAACAAAATATTTCTGAGAAAACAAAATTAATATAAAAGAAAATATTTTTAAATATATATAAAAAATTAATTTATAAAAACTGTAATAAAAATTTTTTTATTTAATATTTTTATATATAAAAGTTCTTTGATTTTTTATTTTCATAAAACAATTTACAAAATTTTTCATAAAAAACAAATTTTTATTCATAAAACAAAATTTTTTACAAGATTAAAAAATAAAACAAAACTAAAAAAATTTACTCACAAAATTTTAAAACCGATAAAATAAAATATGTATGACAAACTAAGAAAAAGAATTTATAAAAAAATAAAAAAGTAGCTTTTCTGACAAAAAAAATCTATAAAACGCAATATAAAAAACATTTAAAAAATATAAAATTATATAAAAAATATTTTTTTTATTATAAAAAAGTAACGTAATTATTTATATAATTATTTTTCTTTTCCAAAATGTTCTCAAATAAATAAAAATAATTAATTCAACACTGTAAAAATATTTTACTAAAATAGATCAAAAAAAGAATTTTAACAAAATGTTACAGAAAGATATAATAAAATTTAAAAAAATCTGTTAAAATTATAATATAAAAAATAATTAATTATAATTCAAATTATTTTTGCTTAATGTATTAAAATTGTATAAAAAAGTTATTTCAATATAAAACAAATATCTTAAACATTTTTTTTTTTTTTTTAAAAAATATATTAACAAAAACTAAATAAAAATATAATAACATAATTTAATTTAAAAATCTAATCTTAATAATTTAAAATATAAATTAAAATATAATAATATTTATTTCAGTGTAATTAAGAACTAACAATTAATTATCGATACTAAAAACTATTATTTGTTAATAAAAAAATTTGAATTTTGAAATTCAATGAAATTCATTTGAAAAAATTGAAATTTTATAAAATTCAAAAAAAAGTAAAATATTTGAAACCCAAAACCAAGAAATAAATTATTAAAGAGCAAAACAAAATCCATATGAGTAATGCCGTGCATTAAGCCCAATACAGTAGAAGCAAACACCTAACTCAAAGCAGCCGCTCAAAAATATTTGCATAACACAAGAATCTTTATTTATGTATACAGAAAAAAGTATTTAATGCAAAGCAGCGCTGCTATTGTAAAAGAAATCGGGTCGCACTCATATAAATATATAAGGCTTTCATTCACAGAAATAATATTGATACAAAGAAAGCGGCGACTGACCGAAAAGTGGTATTATTCATCAAACAAAAATGCATGGAGCGCCGGTATCGATGCTTAATGATATGTAACTGGGTAGTTAGCTAGCTACTAATGGGAAAATATCTGCAAAATATTGAGTCATCAATAATGCTCAACAGCGTAGATGCTTTGTTGGCTATAAACTATAATAATTATTTAGTTGTGGCGCGGGGGATGAGCTCATTGTTGAGAGACATGTGAGTAAAGTTGTGATAAAAATAGCTGATTGAAACAACTAAATGATATACTATATATATACATATAAATAAACATATACATATACATAAATATGTTTATATAAATATATGTATATATATTTCTCTATATAAAACTATTATTATTTTTTAACTTCTGCTTAGTTGTTGACTTTAACTATTTTTAGCTTTACTCTTTCAGACTTTTACGCCATCATAGCTATTTCCAAAAACAAAATAATCATAATGAATCACACCACTCATAATCCGCCAAACCAATCACGCATATTTCACGCACTCACCCAAACCCCCGCGCACATGCTTGCTAATCCATTTTGCCACCGAAAATCCGCAATTCAACCAAGTAAATTACCAGCAGTTATTGATACGCTCTTGAGTTGTGTTTGAATACCACACCTACGCGAAATTCAAATGAGTGCCCAAACCGGTTGTTTGAGTGCTGATTACCGCTAATGGTTCGCGATATAAATGTTCTTGGTATGTTATTTTTTTTTTCTAAAATTTAATTAGCTTAGCTCACTACCTGCTTTGTGTCCATAAAGGCGCAATTCAGAGTTGGTTTGAGGTGAGTTAATTTTTGGAAAAAAATAATAAAAGAAATAAATAAGAAAATTAAGTTCAACATAATGCAAAAAACCATTTTCTGTGACCATTCAAGTCATATGCCAACTGTCATATTAAACTAAACGTTTTAGTCAATATTTTGACATTATTCTATTACAAATAATGACCTTATTATCGTGGTCGAAAAAGTATTTTCGTATTTTGTCAATAGATACCGTTGCAGTCGTATATCTCCAGTGCTACCAATCGCATCATACCCTACAGTGTCGGAAAGGCGAGATTTTAAGCTTCATTTAACCAAAAAAAATTTAAATTTGCGGAATTTGAAAAAAAGTTATAGCTGTTCAAAAAGGAGTGAAAATAATGAAGAAATTCGATATATTTTGAAATTTTTGCATAAAATAGGGAAGAATGCCACGCAAGCAACCAATAAAATTTGTGAAGTTTACGAAGACGATGCTGTATCAGTTCGTGTAGCACTACATCGCTTCCGTTCTGAAAACTTCGATGTGAAAAAATGCACCACGCTCTGGTCGACCTATCGTCGGAAAAGTCGATGGATTTGTGGGAAAAGACTGACCAGGACTGTCACATAAGCAGCCATGACATCACTAAGGAACTTAACATTCATCGTCAGACGGGTTTGAACCATTTAAAAAAGACTGGCCACAAAAAGAAGCTCGATATTTGGGTACCACATGAATTGTCTGCGAAAAACTTAATGGACTGAATTATCATCTGTGTTTCTTTGCTGAAAAGAAACGAAATCGAACCCGTTCTGAAGCGAATGGTAACAGGAGAAAGAAGAGTGGATCAAATACGGACGGTACGACAATAATATGCGAAAAGATCATGGTTCAAGCGTGGGTGAAGCTCAACAAATGGCCGCAAAGTCAGGATTGAAGCCACGAAATGTTATGAAAGTTATGCTTAGTGTTTGGTGGGTTTGGAAAAGAATCATCCACTATGAGCTGCTCCAGCCTGGTCGAACGATTGATTCTACACTTTACTCTCAACAACTGATGAGATTGAAGCAAGCAATTGACCAAAAAGGTCAGAACTGATCGACAGAAAGAGCTTCGTCTTCAATAAGGACAACGCTAGACCATACACATCTTTGATGACTCGGAAAACAATGGGAGAGCTTGGCTGGAAAGTTTTGATGCATACACCATATAGACCTGACCCTGCGCCATCCGACTATCATTAGTTTCAGTCAATGCAGAAGTCCTTTAATGAAGAAGTTGAACTTCCAAGAGAGGGCTGTGAAATTACTTGTCGCAGTTTCTCGCCGAGAAAGCAGAAAAGTTTTACACTGCTGGAATAATGTCTCTAGCGGAAAAATAGCAAAAAGTGGTCTACCAAAATGGTACATATTTGGTTCATTAAAGTTTATTATAAATATAAAAAAATAAGTTTGATTAGAAATACGAAAAGACTTTTTCGACTACCCAATATAATGTAGTAAATCGTAAGCAATAAAAAACAAACTCAATTTTGATTATTTTGATGACACGTATTTTTGCAATCAGGTGATGATATGAAGTAAAAAAAAAAAATTATTAAAAGCATAATATATTGAATAATAATTTTTGACAATAAATTTCATAATTTGATTATATTTTTTGCATTTCATAAATATTATTATGGTCCTCACAAATGAAAGCCAAAAATATAATTAAAATATTTTCTCACTTAAATTTTTTGTTTAGATGTAATTGCAATTATGAAACCTGATAACAAAATTTTATTGTCAAATTGCTCCAAAGCTGTTCGGGTATGAGATATGAGCATATACAGTTGTTTACGATTAAGATTTGACAGCATCTTTCACTGACGTCAATTTTATGCTACATTTAATGGCTGTGGCTTGAAATCAGTGTGAACGAGTAACGGCTTCATTTTCCAGTCATTAAACTAAGCTGCTGTCTACTTTGAACAATATTTTAAATATTTATTATTTTTAAATTTTTTATATATTTTTTTTAAATTTTATTTTTTAAGTTTTTCATTAGCCTCTTTAGCATTTTTAGCTTCAATTCATTATTTTTTTCAGTTATAACTAACTTTTATTGGTTATTTTCTTTTTTAAATTTTAATTTTTTGCTTTTATTTAATTTTTGATTAATTTTTTTTTTATTTTTTTTTAATTTATTTTATATTTGTTTTGAATTTATAATTTATCCATTGAATTTCCTTTTACAATTAAAGGTTTTCTAGCTATTTCCACTTTTTCTCAAATTGCTCGCGCTTTTAGTTTTCGAAGCTTTTGATCACTGAAACCGCCAAAGTGGCCAGCGCAAAAGCCAAACGCAATAAGTGGCATCGATCGTCTGATTTCAAATGCTGCTTATCTGCGCCCGCGACGACAGCAGCGGCAATACGCAGCGCGGCGACACCACACAACTACGCTCAATCGCTTGAACTTTCGCATGGGCAGGTTGGACTTCTTTCGTAGAAGAAGTTTTAACATGTGACGCTCCGCTTACTCCTCACCAATGTCATGGCAGCGGTAGCTGCTGGAAAGAATCTAGCTGTTTGCCGCGAGTAAAATCGTGTTACGGGCACATATGCTGAAGTGATATTGTGTGTGAGCTGTTTATGTGACTTTTACCGCTTTTACCGCGATTTGCGAAAAGGCCAATGTTTTTCTGCCATTTTTTCTACCATAATAATATCTCTTGATCTTGTATCTTTTTACGCTTGTTATTTTGGGCAGGCAAAACTAGTTTTCTCGATCCGTTTTTGGTAATCAAAAGGTAAATGTTATTTTTGCATTTTATGGAGATAAGTAAATATTTCACTGGTAGCTTTCGTTGAAGTGAAGTTGTTTTTAAGTTTTTCGACTAGCTTTGGGAAAGTTTTAGTCGTTAGCATGTTTTGTTTTTGAAAAGCCTTAAGCTTCAGTGGGAGAATTTAAAAAAATGCGATAAGTCCTTCGCTATATATAAAATTTCCTTAATTTCTTTATTCTTTTATTTACTAAATATTATTTGAAAAAAATTTAAATTATTTTTTATACTTTTTATTAAAATATGCTACAAAGGGAAAAATTATTGTTTTTATAAACATACCTTCCAAAATTTTAATTTAATTTTAATTTTAAACTAATTTTTAAATTTTTCAGTTATTTTTAATGAACAATAATACATAAAATTAATTAAATTAATTTAAAAAATTAAAATTGTTGAAAAAAAATATTTTATTATGTATGTATATATAAACAATAATTTTTTTAAATTTTATTTAAAATTAATTTAATAAAATTAAAAAAATTGAATTTAAAAATTTATTTTTAAATTTTAGGTGAGGTTATAAGAACAACAATGTTTTCCTTTAACAAATTTTAAAACTATTATGTAATAGTTTTATTATTAAAAACTCATATATTTTTATTTTTGTTTTGATTTTTATTTATTTTTTAATAAAATTATTTTTTTTTGTAACAAAATGCGAAAAAATATACTAATCTTTAAAAAAATTAAATATTAAAGCGCTATTCGTTATTTAGTATTTTTAATTAAGTTTAATTTTAAATTTTTTTTCATTTTACGTCCGTTTGTCTGTCTGTATATATACGAATTAGTTGCTCTGTTTTTAAGATATCATTCTGAAATTATGCACACGTTATTTTCTCCGCAACGAGCTGCTTACTTGTAGGAATTGTTAATATCGGATAACTATAGCATATAGCTGTCATACAAACCGAACGATCGAAATCAAGTGATTAAAGAAAAATTTTCAATTTGACGAAATATTTTCCCGAAATTTGGCACACATTATTATCAAAGGAAACGCTTTAATCTGCGAACATATTGTTCAGGTCGGACTACTATAGCTTACAGCTGTCATACAAACTGAACGATCGGAATTAAGTGATTGTATGGAAAACTTTTCATATGACGAGTTATCTTCACAGAGAAATTTGACCTGTATTCTTTTACAGGAAAGTCGTGCAATATCAAACAAAATTGTTCAGATCGAATCACTATAGCATATAGCTTCCATACAAACTGGCCGATCAAAGTACTTCGAAGAAATCTTATGCATTTGTGAAGGATGTTTTAGCTTCGTTGCGACCGCCGTTAATGTTTTTCTTGTTTTATTTTTACTTTTGTAATTGTTGTACTTTCAGAAAACTATTTTTTTGTAAATGATTACTGTTTTAATTTTTCTGTTATAGCGAAATATTAAAAGAAGATAATATATTTTGTATTTTCATATTTAAATTTTTTAATTTCATATTTTTCCTATTTCGAAAATTTACTATAATATCAAATACATAATTTTAAAGTTTAACTATTAATTTTATGCTTAAAATTTTTTATTCCTTATTCATATTTTATGCATGTTATGCTTTTATTTTGGATTTTAGTTATATATTTAAATTTTATTGTCATTTTGTCATTTTAACTTTTTAGTATTTTATCCATTTCTGACTTTCATCAAATCTTTGCATTTTATATTTTTCTAATCCTAAAGTTGAAATTTTTCATTTATAATTTTATTTTGTTTTTTGTTTATAATTTATATTTTTAGATTTCCATTTTTCATTTCTAGTTTTTGTTTCATTTTCTCATTACTTTACTCATTTGTGACTGTTTATAGCCTTTAAACTTTCTATATATTGTGTTTTTGTAGTTTTTTAGTATAAGTTTGGATTGTTTTCATTTATTTCTTATTTTCAGATTTTAAGTTTAATGGTTATTATTATTTTTTTAATTAATTTTTTTTCTATATTTAATTTGTGTTTTGAGTTATCACAGATATGATGTCACTAATCCTTACAGATTCCCTTCCGCATTTCTCGTTTGCATTCATTTTATTTTATGTTTTACAATTTTCACTTTATTTATTATATAATAATTTATTAAACTTTTACTTTTAAATTTTCTCTTAATTTTATTTTTTAAATTTTTCTTAATTTTATGTTTACAGTTTTACTAAATTTTTATATTTTAAAGTTTTCTTAACATGTTATTTTAAAATTTTTACTTAAATTTTCATTTTTAAATTGTTTCTTAATTTTATATTTTAAAGTTTTAATTCTAAATTTTATTACCTAGGTGTTATTAGCAATTTTTGATTTTAATTTTTAATGAGATTTTTGTTAATGGAATTACCTTAATTTTCATTTTTAAATTAAGTAATTAATTTTTTTTTAATTTTTACTAATCTTTCATTTTTAGGCTTTTTAGCCAACTTTTGTTTTTCAATTTTTATTTTATTTTCGAATATAAAGTTATTAACTGCTTTCAGGTTACTTTCTGTTAGTTAAGTTTTTTTTAGTTTTATTAATTTTTATTTAAGGTTTTATGATTTTTTCGTTTTTAGGTTTTTCTTAATGTTCCATTTTAAAGATTTTTTTGCTTCATTTTCGTTTTTAGGTGTTTTCTCAGTTTTATTTTAAAGTTTTAAAAACAATTTCCATTTTTCAAAATTTTTTAGCAATTTTTATTCATAAAGTTACTGCATAATTTTTATTTTAAAGAGTTTTTCTTTATTTTCATTTTTTAAATTTTTACTTAATTTTAATTTTTTAATTAATACATAAAATTTTAATTTTAACTAATTTTATTTTCAATTTTTCCCATTTAATTTTTAATTTTTAAATTTTTACTTGAGTTTTTATTTTTTAATTTTCTTAATTGATTTTTATTTTAAGAATTTTCCTTTGGCTATTTTATGAATTTTATATGTTCTTAACATTTTTTAATGTTCATATATATTCTTCAGTTTTCTACATCGTTTTACATTTCTCATATTCCTGCAGTTTCTTCTAAAAGATTGCCACACGCCATGTGCGCCAAGACCTTTAACCAACATTAACCCAACCATGAAGGTCAACAATAATTTAACACATAAAATTTGGGTTAACGGCATTTTGGCACAGCATCCAAGCGCACGCCACAAATGAAAAGCACAAAGCCGAGATTTATTAAACTCAGTATATCCGTGTATAGCCGCCCTGCTGGACCACAGCATGGACCACAAAATGAGCAATAAATTATCAAATCAAAATGTCAGATTGCGTAATATTGACACAGATTCTCACAATATATTTGCATTTTCACATATTCGACACTTACACCAGAAAGCACACACTTGTTGTTACTTTTAATAAGAGAAAAATTATATAAAAATTTGAATTCATTACCCTTTTAACACTGCAATTACATGAAGACACCTGGAAGTCACGCATGAAGTCAACTACCCACAAAAAAATTAATAAAATGCAAAAAGAACTAACCGGTCCACAACAAACACAACTCGATTGAGTCGTCAAAGTTATTATTACGCGATGCTGCCTCCGACCGTTTGAGAGCGCTAACAGCAACAACAGTATAGCGAATTTCCTAGCAGAAAGCCAAGACTCTGTCGAGTCAAGCCGAAACAAGTCAGCGTCAACGTTGAAAGCGAGAAAACGCACGCTGAAGCTGCCAGTTATCTATTGTAGGTATATAAGCGCGCGGCAGGCGCGAGCAGCGGCAGTTGAAAACCGGTAATGTGAGCAGAGGCAGAGACAGGCGAGTAAATAGGTGTGTAGGGTTAAATACATAGTTGTATATACATATGTATATAGAGGTGTATGTTTATTATTATGGGGTGGTATTGCACACAAAGCGGATTATTACTTTATTTATAAACATTTGTGTGTGTGTGTGTGTTTGTGTGCGTGCGCCCAGCATCAGCCACGTTTTGTCTGGCTTTGCCGTGAACGTTATGGATTTTGTGTGCAGTCGAAATTTTGATTTTGAAGATTTCGAATTGTTGTTGCAATAAATGGTGTTGTTGCTGTAAATTGCAATTGTAGTTGTTGTTGTTAACTTGAAAAGAATATAATATTTGTTTCAATATTAATTTTGATGATTTTGAGTTGTTGTTGTAATAATAATGTTGTTGTTGTAATAATTTATGTTGTTGTTGGCACATTGTAAGGAATTTAAAATTAGTTCCTATAGTTCAAATGTTAATTTTTAAGATATAAAATAGTAGTTGTTGCAGAAATTATTTGTTGTTGTTTTTGTTTTTTTTTTTGTGTAGTTGTAAAGAATTTAATATTTGTTCCTATAGTCCAAATATTAATTTTGACGATTTCGAATTGTTGTTGTAATAATAACTGTTGTTGTTGTAAAAATTGCTGTAGTTGTTGTTGGATTATAAAAAAATTAAAATTGCTTCCTATAGTTCAAATAATAATTTTGATGATTTCAAATTGTTGTTGTAATAATAAATGTTGTTGTTGTAATAATTGGCATTGTTGTTGTTAAGTTGCAAGAGTTTTAAATTTTGTTGCTATACTTTAAATATTAATTTTGCAGTTTTCATAATATTGTTGTAATTTTTTTTGTTTTTGTTGTAAATAATTTGGCATTGCTGTTGTTGGAATTGTAAAATATTGGGAATTTATTCCAATATTTTAAATAATAATGGTTCAAGTTTTCAAATTTTTGTTCTAATTATTTTCGTTGTTATTGTAATATTTGTTGTTGTTGTTGTTAAGTTGTAAAAATTTATTATTCGTTCCTATAATGAGAAACCAATTTTACAATATTTCTTGCCCACCAAAAACAAAAACAGCAACAATTAAATAACCGTTATCTATTTCTATAACAAACACACTTACTTAAATGCACAGAAAATCACTTAACACTAACAGCTCACCTGCAGCAACCTACAAGTAGACCCATTGAACTAGTTTTCCAGAATCGAACAGCCTGGTCTGCCTGCCCACCTATGGAATGTTGCCACATATTTTACACAGCACCAAAAAACAAAAACAAAAACAAGAAACGAACAACAACAAAAACCAACAAACAAACAACAACAAAATCCAGCAACAAAAAGCCAATAACCAAGCAACAAATTAACTCCCCGCAATGCACCAACAACAACTACAACATAGCAACAGGTGCCACAGTATTAGCGGTGAAGCGACGCATGGTGAGTTGTGATCGCTGCTGGACTGCTGGGCGCTTGGATGCTGATTATATTGTAATTTCAATATTAATTTTATGCAACAACTTTTCTGAGTAACCTAATTTAACGCTGTGGTGTGGAGCTTTAAGCACAGAACGGAACGAATCGGCGAAAAGAGTTGAAATACAGATTTAGTCGGCGGCTGTGAGCTGGAGTGTGGTAGAACGGTGTAACTGCGCTTAAAGAAAGCGGTAAATTTATGCAGCACACGAAATTAAGTATTCTATTTCGATTTTTTTATACTTCAGGTAGAAAAGCAGGGAAAGGAATGCTGAGTTCAGTGATTTCATTGAAATTTTGTGTTACAAACTACAAATGGATACTGTTTGTTTTAATTCTCTGAATGTTAGGTGCTTTCAAAGACTGTGGAGAGATCGTTGAAGATATGCCTCTTTCTGAAATTTGGACTTTCGATCTCTTCAACTGATGAAAATATTAAAAAGGATATGGTGCTTGAAAATTGTCAGGCAAGTGTTAGAGAGGTGGTAAGAGAGCTCGACGTCTCTCACGAATCCGTTCGAAAGATTTTGGTGGATATTTTGTGTATGAAGTGTGTGCTTGCTCAACTCGTCTCGATAAAGCAAACTGTTTTTAAAAAGAGCGCCGTAAACAGGCCTCTTTGGACATGCTTGATCGTGCGAATTATGATCCCACATTTATAGAGAGCATTATAACTGCCGATCATACATGGGTTTCTGAGTTTGACATACAAACAAGTCAACAATCATCGGAATTGAGGGAAAAAACCAAGCCGAGACCAAAAAACCACGCCTAAGCCGCTCAAAAATCAAGCTTGTGTTCATTATTTTTCCGATATTCGTGATTTGGTGCATCATTCATTTATTCTAGATGGAATATCCGTCGAAAACGGCCGGAATTGTGGAAGACCATCATCTTGATTCCACAAATTTGTAAAAGGGCTTCCTGATCTTTGATCCTATAGAGCTAGCAACGTTATGCTTTACAACCATTACTAGGCCTCGTTTATTTCTATGGTTTGTCTGCGTACTATCGATTTTAAGCTCGTTTATCACACTTTCGTTGGGTTCAATTCCATCAGTTCCCTAAATAATCTTAAAAGTCTTTAGGAGATATTAAATTTCTTATGACGAAGAGACCATCTGCAGTAGTAAATTTGTATCTAAACTTTATATATTAATCGAATTCCGTATTTTTGCTGTTTTACACCGAAAGTAAACAGTAAAGTAACTAGTCTTCAACTAGTTAATAAAAGCAATTTTTTCCATTCATTTTCAAGAATAAGCAATTATTTCTTTTATTTTAAATATCAAGGACACTCACTACTTCCTCAGCAAATGCCATCATATATCATATCATATATATGTATGTATGTAAATATTTATTATATAGTAAATAGGGTAAGGCTGAGCTCAGGCTACTACCGGGGTCACAGCTGGCGGATAGTGGACGGCCTACGCTAAGTAGGTCAGCTGCGAATAGTAATACGCAGCCCCCGACCAAAGCTGCAGGAGAGGAGGGCTTGGCTCAAAACGCCTCACGCGCCCAATGAACCTCCCGCGAAGAGGCGAGAAGATGCCGCCTTCAAATAAGCGTCCACAACCCCCACCGGGGCTGCACCGAGGGAAGAACCTACCCACGAGAGGGAGGCAACAAAGCGACGAGGGACACAGCGACCAGCACCAAAGGTGCACAGAAGACGAAGAAAACCCCTGGGCAAGAGCCCATCAGAATCGAGACCAGTAAGATTCTGATTACGGAATACTGGAAAACCGAAACGGATAAGACCGACAAAGGGCTGGGGAGGGCAGTATTCTGTCACCTCAGTAGATAAGAGTGACATCTTATCGAAATGGCTGGCAGGCTAATACTGCTCTCACCTCCGTCTCGTTAAAACCATGGCAGGTCTTCAAGTACGTTCAATGCACGTCGCCATAATTTCTATGGCCGTACAGGTTCAGTTGAGACGAACTCCTGATTCGTGCCCGAACCTGGCTCTGAACACAAGCTCCCATAAGGACTTGTGTCAACCCTTGCGTGGCCTCCCTGCTTGCATAGATAACCACGGGGTTCATAAAGGGCAACTGCTACAACGTGCGGAGATAGCGGCTTGAAGCGGAGACCCAACAGAAAAAATGAATACACCGCAACTACAACAAAAAACCCAACAGAGGGAACAGCAAAACAAAGACGTACAAGAAGAGGAATACGGAACGGTGTTCCGCAGAAGCAGCAGGATACTCAGATCCCCCATACTCACCGACACCCCAAAGCAGACGGACAAAACTGGCGAAAAGGCAGACTCAAGGGAGACTCCGGCCCCACAAGCAGCACCGGCAAAGCAGGGAGAAGGGAAGAGTACCCCAGCTGCCACAAAAGACGGAAATCAGAGCTCGCCGAAACAAGAATACATCACCCAAATGAGACGAGCAGAAGAAGAATCCCTGGAAAAGTGCAAGGGGATAGTGCAAAAAATGAAGTTGGCGATGGCGAAGCAAAAGAACGTCAGCAGCATGGACGTAAAGAACGGAGCGGCACAGCTAGACGAGCTCTTCGACGTCATTAAGAGCTACCGCAGAAATTGGCTCACTGCAGAAACCGAGAAAAGGCGGGTACACCTAAGCAGACGCATCGCGACCCCGAGTCAGCAACCTCGAAGCGGCGTGCGACAAGCCCCGTGGAGCCGCGAGAAACAGTGCGACCACGACACGAAAACGACAGCCAGTGGCAAAAAGTTTTGCCAAAAAGCCAGGAAAACTCACGTCAACGAAGGAACGAGGGAAGAAGCGCCTAAAAACGCAAACAAGAGGCAACCAGCCAACAACATGGCCGCAAACCAGAAAGGAAATAACAGGCCGAAACGACAAACAGAGGCCGTTATAATAAAACCAGCAGAAGGAAACAGCTACGCCGAAGTCCTCAAGAATATCCGTAGCAAGGTAGATCTTAAAGAGGCAGAAGTCAAAATCAAAGGGATCCGCAAAACAAGAGCCGGAGCCCTATTACTAGAGCTAGAGAAGGGACAGTCCACAAAGACCAGCTTCTGTGAGGCACTTAAATCCACTCTCAAAGAGACTGCAACTGTAGCCGACCTGAAAACTAAGGTTACTATAGAAATTAGAGACCTCGACTCGCTGACAACAAAAGAAGAAGTAGCAGGGGCTGTCAAAGAAGCGCTACAGGACCCCACTGAAGGCTTGGCGATCAACATAACAGCTCCTAACACAAGAGAGCAGGTAAGGGCATACCTAACGCTGGACCAGGATAGAGCTGATGCACTAATGCGACAGGCACGCATCAAAATCGGCTGGGTTAGCTGCAGGCTGCGGCTGAAAGAAACCCCCAAGAGGTGTTTCCGCTGCTTTGGTCCAGGACACTTAACCTGGGACTGCAAAGGGCCCGATAGAAGGGGACAAGGTGTTTGCATAAAATGCGGCCAACCAGGTCATAAATTGAAAGATTGCGAGAAGCTTCCTTCATGTTGCCTTTGCAAAGAGGCCAAACATGAAAAAATCGATCACATCCCGGGCTCCGCAAAATGCACGGTATATAGGAATTACCGAGGCAAATGAATATCCTACAGGCCAACATGCATAGATGCAAGACTGCCGACGCACTACTCTCGCAAATGGTGACGGAGAACAACTACGAGATGATCATCATAAGCGAGCAATACAAACAGAAAGAGAGAGGTATCTGGCTAGAAGATAGCAGCTCAACCGCCGCTATATGGCTACCACCAGGGAGTAATATCAGGACTGTAAACAATGGGAACGGCAACGGCTTCGTCTGGGCCAAAAGCGACCTTTTACAGTAATCAGCTGCTACTTGACGCCAAGCGATAGTATACAGGAATTTCAAGGAAAGCTCGACAACATAGAGGATACAGCCAGGTCTATAGAAGGTCAATTGATTATCGCCGGAGACCTAAATTCCAGAGCCGTAGAGTGGGGTCTACCAAGCACGGACTCGAGAGGAAAGCGCATTGTAGAAATGGCTGCGCGGCTAGGGCTAGTAGTGCACAATACGGGAAATGCAACTACGTTTAGAAGACCGGGATGCGAGGAAACCACACCAGACATTACCCTATCAACAGAACGCATGGCAGGCTCAATAAAGAACTGGAAGGTCCTGGAGGATTACACTGGCAGCGATCATCACTACATCTCATTTATGATCGACACGGGAACAAGCACTAACCAGCAGAAGAAAACAACTGGAACACGAAAGTGGAACTTTGCGAAGCTAGATACTTCGAAATTAATCTCCGCAATAGACGACCAAAACCCATCTAGCAAACCCCCCATAATCGCAGGAAAAACTGTCGAGCACACAATGCTTAATATAACAAGAGCCTGTCAAAAAGCAATGCCCAAGGCCTCCCACAGCAAACATAAAGCAGCAGTTTACTGGTGGACTGAAAATATAGCCCAACTCAGACGGACATGCCTCCGCCTTCGTAGATCCTACACGAGATCCAGGCGTAGAGGAGCCGCAACTCAAGAAGCCGATCAATACAAATTAGCAAAGAAGGAGCTAAAGCATGCCATCGACGACAGCAAAAAGAAAAAATGGGAGGAACTACGCGAGGATATAAATAGAAACCCCTGGGGACTCGGGTATAAAATAGTGATGAAGAAACTCGGCGCTCGAGCAAAGCCACCTGATCTAACCGCTGCCAAAATGGATAACATTGTGAACGCACTATTCCCCACACACGAAACAAGGGCTAGGGACCCAGAACACATCCTAAGACCGACGCAAATCCCCGGTTTACCCTTGAGGAGCTGCAACTAGCCACTGCAAAGCTCAAGGCCAACAAATCCCCGGACCGGACGGGATCCCATCAGAAATTCTCAAAATAATCGCTGCAGAGCGCCCAGGAGTACTACTGAACATGTACAACGCCTGCCTTGAAGCCGGAATATTCCCTGAACCCTGGAAAAAGCAACGGCTGGTTCTAATCAGTAAGGGAAAAGGAGACCCCAATTCGCCATCAGCATACCGCCCTCTATGTATGCTTGACACAGCGGGAAAGCTATACGAAACCCTGCTTAAACCCAGACTTGAAGCGGCTATCAACGAAGCTGGAGGACTGTCCCCTAGACAATATGGCTTTAGACCCGGCAGATCGACCATAGGAGCAATAAAATGCGTCATCGAAAGCGTAGAAGTCGCACAACGTAGATGGCATAAATACAAAAGAATAGTGTTGCTGGCGACTCTAGATGTCCGAAACGCCTTCAACAGCGCTAGATGGGTAGATATGATCGACGCTCTCGAGAAAAGCTTTAAGGTACCCGACTACCTCAGGGCCGTGGTGCGGAGCTACCTTAGCAACAGGAAGTTGCTATACGAAACTAAAGAGGGAACACGACAGATAGCGGTCACGTCAGGAGCAGCACAAGGATCCATCCTCGGACCAGACTTATGGAACATTAGCTATGACGCTATATTAAAACTAGAAATGCCAGATGAATCGTATTTAATAGGCTACGCCGACGACATTGCAGCAGTAATCACAGCAAGGGACACAGAAGAAGCGCGAAGAAAGCTGAACCAGGTCATGATACGGACCCAAGCATGGCTCGACTCACACAGCCTCCAGCTCGCTACGGAAAAAACAGAGCTACTGCTGCTAACAAACAAGCACATACCTCTCGAAGTAACCATGCATACGACTACGGATATTCTTAGGACAAAAAAAGCAGTTAATTACCTAGGCGTAAGACTGGACCCCAGACTAACCTTCTGGGTACAAATCCAGCACGCCGCAGGAAAGGCAGCGAAGATCACCTCTCAACTGAGCCGACTAATGGCCAACATAGGAGGCCCCAGTCAAGAAAAGAGAAAGCTCCTAATGTCGACAACAATCAGCGTTTTATTATACGGAGCTGAGATATGGGCAGATGTACTTAAAAAGAAAAACCGGCGTAAGGTAGCGGCCAGAGTGCACCGCACAGCAGCCCTCAGAGTTGCATCAGCCTACCGAACAGTGTCCGGCGAGGCAATATTAGTTATAAGCGGAAATGCCCCAATTGACCTTCTAGCACACGAAAGGAAAAAGCTGTGGGAGCTAAAGCAGTCATCCGATAACAACAAAAGCGCAATAGAACAAATAAAGAAAGAAACATTAATAACATGGCAACAAAGATGGGACACCGAAAGTCGCGGCAGATGGACGGCCAGGCTTATAAAAGATCTAGACTCATGGACAGGCCGAAAATTCGGAGAGGTAGATTTTTACACAACCCAGCTGTTATCCGGTCACGGGTACTTCAAAAAGTACCTCCACAGAATGGGAAAAGTCGAAGAGCCGTCATGCCTATATAACGACGCGACAGAAGACGACGCTGAACATACATTCTTCGAATGTGCGCGCTGGCAAGGAGAACGCACCGCTGTAGAGGACCTGGTTGGCCCAATAAACGCGGACAATTTAGTCAGCGTTATGTTGGAAAGTGAAGAAAACTGGGGCATCATCAAGAAATTCGCTGCACTCTTGCTACGCAGCAAAAGCGGGACCTGGACGCAGGTGCGCAGATGTAAATCTCTCAATGAGAAAAATGGAACGCCACCCTGAAGTAATGCAAACGCGGTCCCAGGGTGGGCGACGGTTCCTTAGAGGGGGTTTTTAGTGACCTGCAAGTGGCACATACCGCTGCTGTGACGATAGCACCGACGATGCGGAAGGCATTTTCCACCCCCCCGCAAAAAAAAAAAAAAATAGGAAATTACGACTAAAACCATAATTGTTCACCCATTCACCTAATGCAAGTCATTAAAATATGAAAACGCGTTTTTCCTTGTTTAAATAAAATAAAAGTGAAGATTATATAAAAATGGTAAATGTTGGTCAGTGGTGTTGTAGTGGCACTTTCACCCATGCCACCAACAACAAGTTGTATTATTTTCTTTTCTTAATTTGTAATTGCAGCTCGCCACCCTCATTAAGCGCAGCGCTTACTGCACACAAGTAGTGAGCGGAATTGAAAATTGCTGCCGCTTGGCGCGCTGCAGCGTTTAAAATTCAATCACAGCTAAAAACGCTTGTGCCATATCAATCAATCTACATGCACATAACGGTATGAAAGCGGCGCTACGCAAAACAATGCCTATGCAATTATTGAAATATCGGAGTAAGTTGTCATGAGAAAATAAAACAGTAAATGTGGCGAAGAAATTAGGAAGTAAAATATTTAAGAAAATGTTAGTGTGATTGCCAGGTGACAGAAAGTCTAAATCATTAGAAATAATATTAACTTAATGAGGCAGTAGACATTTCATTTTACGATTTAAATGATAAAAATTATTTTGCAAAAAAATTTTGAATCTTTTAACGGAAATAAATTAATAAAATTAAATCTTGTTGAAGAAAATAAAAAAATAATTAATTGTATAATTTTTTAGTTATAAATAAAATTTAAATGTTATAAAAACTATTAAAAATAATTATAAAATTACAAATTTTAATTAAAAAATTAAAAATTTAACAAATTCAAAAGTTATAAAAATCAATTAAAAATAATTATAAAATAACAAATTTTAATTAAAAAAAATTTCAAAAGTTATAAAAATCAAGTAAATATAATTAAGAAATAATAAATTTAAATTTTAATTAAAAATAAAATTAAAAATTTAAAAGTCATAAGTGCTAAGTAAAAATTATTTTGAAAAATAATAAATTAATATTTTTAACTAAATTTAATTTAATTTTATAATTTTTTTAATTTAAATTTTATATTTTTTAAATTAAATGTAAAGTTAAAAATATTACAATTTATTATTTCACAATTATTTTTACTTGATATTTATGACTTTAAATTTTTTTAATTTTATTTATTTTAATAAAATTAAAGTTTATTATTTCTTAATTGTTTTTACTTGATTTTTAGAACTTTTAAATTTGATTTATAATCAAAAGATTGTTGCAATTAATTATTTTATTAATTTTTTTTCAACAAAATTAAATTTAATTTGGTTCTAATTTAAAAAATCCATTATAAAAAAATAAGTTAATGAATAGTAAAAATTTATTATTTTTAATTTAACTAAAGTTCTATGATATTTATAGTTAATATTTTTTTTTTTATTCAATCAACAAATGAATTATTATAATTCATAATTTCGTGTATATTTTGTACAGTTATATCGATATATTTCGATTTTTCATAAATTTATAGTTTTGATTGTGTAAATATTAGACTGAGAGCAGATATTAAATATTTTATTTTATTTTTTAGTTTTGAGACTAATATTTTAATTAGCTATTAAACAATAAAAAAATAATTATTTATTTATTAATTGCTTAAAAATAATTTCTCAAATTTATCTACTTTAATTATTCTTTTATGTTTAATCAAAAAATATTTAAGTTATAATATCAATAATTAAGTGCACTTTTAAATTTCAATCACTGCTCATTCCTTATAATTAATTTTTCTTTATATAAATAATCATTTCAATAAATTTTAGAAAAATTAAGATAAATTACTAAACATGAAAAAAATTTAAAAAATTATTTTAGTTTAAATTATTGACAAAAACTGCTTAAACTAAAATTTTTACTTAATTATATTTATTAATTTTACTTAATTATATTAATTTTTTCAATTAATTAACCACTTTTTAATTTAAATTATTGACAAAAACTGCTTAAATTAATATTTTTAATTAATAACATCAGTTAATTTGTTTTAAATTATATTATTTTTTGCTTAAATACAGTTAATATTTTTCAAATTAATTAACAAATTTTTAAGTTAAGAATACATTTTTGTACTTTTTTAGATTTTTTTAAATTAGTTCTTATTTCATTATAGTCAATTAACTATTTTTGATTAAATAATAAATGTTTTTCCTTATAAGGTTTCAATTTTTATTAACTTACGTAATTATAGTAATTATTATAAGTGATACTTATTTTATTTACTTTTTATTATAATTAATTACTTAATTAATTTCTACTTTAAAACATTAATTTCAACTTATTTATTAAATTTTGTTAATCAATATAGTATTCAAATTTTAGCTACTTTTAGTTAATTATTTAAATAATTTTTATTGGAATTAGTTATTTCATTTTCAAATTGTTATTTTTATTTATTTTTAAAATTTCTTATTAGTTCCAGTTTTAGCAAATTTAATGTTTTTTAATTTTTTATATTGTGAAAAATTAATGTAATTAATTAAAATCTTTAATTAATTATTTCTTATACAAAATTAAATATGCGTAAATTTATTAATTAGTATTTAAAAATATATATTATTACTTATATGGTCCCGCTGTGTGGCATTCAGCGCCAACAAAAATGGTAAAAAAGCCTTACGCTTCATGTCAAAACAAAAACCTGAATTTTACGCATTTCCAAAAAGCTGCACGAAAAAGAGTCGACCAACAAACGTGCATACCTTCATGTGAAACAGGTATTATTGGGCGCTGCAACACGACTTGCGCCAAACAACAAAGCGCTGTTGGCTCTACCACAGTATCCACAGCCATGCTTGTAAACACACACACACACTAGTAACAAACAAATGCATGTGTAAGTGTGTTTTTGTTGCATTTTTGCTTTTCTTTGTTTTTTCTTACAACTTTGTTTTTAAATTTTCCTTCAACGCCAAAACTACCTTCTTCGCTGTTGACGCGTCACCTACTCCCAACGCCAAAAATATGCGTCAATACGCAGCTAGTCTGCATAAACAACAACACCAATAACAAAAACAACTTATTTACAAACATCACATCCAAAATTGTTGAGACTTTGTGCACATTTAACGCAACTCAAAAGCAACAAATTCAGCAAGCTCTACCCAGTCAGTAGGCTGGCTGGTGCATACAAAAGACTTAAGACACAAACCTGGGTGCGCTTGGCGCTATAAAAGCGGGTTTAAAAGTGTATAAGGCGCTATTTGTGGTGTTTATTTGTAACAAATATTTTAGTAAGATGTATGTGCATGTATGTGGGTATATATATTTATATGTATATATATAGATAAGTATGTATTTATGTATATATGTTTACCAATCTGTTTTGCTCACCAAATCACTGCTTTTCTCCGTGGCATTTTCACTCAGATCAATATTATTACAACTGTTGCACTTGATGCGATCATTAATAAAAACAACAATAACAATAACTATGCATTTAGCAACAACAACACCGGCACTTAAGCCATTTACACCAAATATGTAGCGTAGAGGAAAAAGTAAATTAAGACAAATATTGACTTTGCTTCGCTTTTCATTTTGTCATAGTGTCAATTGATTGCAATTTATTGCCACGTACTTATTTCAACACAAAAATATTTGGTAAGCAGCTTTTTTGTGCTATTTAATTGTGTCTGTGTGGCATTTATTTTGAGTTTCCATAACAAAAAGTGAAACAACAATGATCATAGCCACAATCACTTTCATTACCAAACTCTGTGTTCAACAAATATGCGGCGTTGCTAATACACTTATTATTGTCTATTGCTTTGTGGCTCAAATGTTATACAATGCTGGCGTCTTGCCATTTGTTTACAAAATATTTTAAGCGCGGAAAATGTGAGACGCTGTCTATCTTCGGTGTGGCATGCTGTATGTATGCATATGGAAAATAACTGTTCCCGCTATTAGTGGGCTGGTGGCTTGATTTGCTAAATTAGCTGTGAGGGCCAAAATTAGTTGTGGACTGGAGAAATTAGTCGACACTTTCTTTGAAAGGGAAATTTTGTGACAAAGTTACTTAAAAGCAAGTAAGAGTTTTTTTGGTCAAGGTGCTGTTAATGCACTTAAGCTACCACATACACAGACATTTATTTAAGCAATGTACCTTAATTGCTAATATGCAGTTTGAGTTCCTGAGCTCAAAATGATGAAATTTTAAGGCATTTTTTCACGTTTCGCCTTTTCTTTTTATAATTAGCAGACATTTTTTAATCAAACTAATGGAATGAGATAACACATAAGATACCACACAAAAAAATATCATCAAAAATTGTAGTGAAATATAATATTCAAAAACAGTAAAAAGGATTATTTTTGAGAATTTTTTATAATTCATTTTTTTTCTTAAGTCAAAAAAGTTGAAATAAAACTAGTTAAGAAAATGTTAAAATAATTTTTGTTATTATTGGTTTTTCCTTTACTTAGAAAATATATTAAACTTCAAAAATGTACAAAAAAATCTTTAAAAAAAATAACTATTTTAAAACAATAAAATATTCAAAAATATTAAAAATAATGGATATCAAAAATGTTTCAGAATTAATTTTTTTTTTCTTTAAAAAAAAAATATTTCTTTAAAAAAAAAATTAAGTAAAACTATTTAAAAAAATTAATACTTTTTGTTATTATTATTTTATTCTTTATTTATAAAAATTGTTAAACTTTAAAAATATTCAAAATAATATGTTAGAACCAAAAATGTATAAAAAAATTGAGAAAAACTAAAAAAAAATTATAAAAATTTTTGTTATTGTTACTTTTTTCATTAGTTTAACATAATTTTTAAAATTCAAAATAAAAAAATTTTAATTTGAGAAAAAAGAGCAAATTATTTTAATTTAAAAAAATATTCAAAAATAATAAAAAGAATGGTTTTAAAAGTTTTTTGATTAATGTTTAATTAATAATAATAATTAATTAATATTTTTTATAAGTAAAAAATAATAAAAACTAAACAATTATTTTTAAAAATTTTCATAATGAAGAAGTGTGTTTGAAAATAAAAAAAAATTAATTTTGAAAACTTATATAATAAAAATATTATTTTTTTTAAATTTTTATAATAAAAACTCTTTTAAAATTTTTATATTAAGAAATAAATTTAGACAAATTTTTAAAAAATTTTCAGATTTAAAAAATTTCCAATAAAAATATTAAAAAAATTTATGTTCTGAAAATTTTTTAAAATTATATTTTTCGTTTAATTTAAAGAAAATCGCAAAATTTATTCAATAAGATGTTCAAAAAAATAAGTGTAGAAATTATTTTTTAAATATTAGCTATAAAAAATCGATTACCTGGTCTAAAAACTAAAAAATAGTATATATTGGTGTGAAACCATGGAAACCCTAAAAACTGCAACTCAGATTGATGTTGTTGTAGCGGCAGAAAATATTTTTGAAGTATTTTCGGGGTATGGTGTCGAGTTGACAGTGCTTGGACGGATAAAAATCTGAGTCTGTTCCGGTTACTTTTACCTGACTGTTGTGGGAACGAACCACAGAGTCATCTAGCGTATTTTGATTAAATTAAACATCAAAAGTAGTATTCTAATATTATTTCATTATTTTCTCAAATTTTAAGTAATTTTTGCTGACAACAGGTCTAAACCTTTTGCTATTTTTACGGGAGATTTAAACTTTTATATCCAGAACTTTCGGGACTTTTTGAAAATCTACTTTCGATTTACTATACAAAATTTTATATTTATTCGTCTAGTATATCTAAGAATACATTTTATGGTAGTATATAATGCTGGAAAAAACTTTAATTCGGAATCTACAAATTAGTAAATACCGAAATAAATTTCAAAATTTATTTTAAGTATTATTAAACCAATAAATTTTAATTATACACGAAAAAACTTTAAAAATACCAATATTCTTAAAATATTAAATTTTTAGTTTACTACAGTTTTTCATTAAAAAAATGCGAAAAATTCGGGATCCCGAAAAGTAAAATATAACATCCCGAAATTTTAAAGTAACTAACAAATAGAAGTTGCAGTTTTTAATTTTAACAAAAAACATTGTAAGAAACAAAACGGAATCCCGAAATAGAACATTTAAAATCCCGAATTTTGCATAGTAACAAACGAATCGAAGTGATCACTGTTTTCCGAAATTTAATTTTAACAAAAAACATTGCAAGAAAAATTCGGGATCCCAAAAAGTAAAATTTAAAATCCCGAAATTTTAAAGTAACTAACAAATAGAAGTGACCACTTTTTTGAGAAATTTAAATTTTTTACAGTTTTTAATTTTAACAAAAAACATTGTAAGAAGCAAAACGGGATCCCGAAATATAAAATTTAAAATCCCGAACTTTGTATAGTAAAAAACAAATCGAATTGACCACTGTTTTCAGAAATTTAGATTTTATACAGTTTTTAATTTCAACAAAAAACTTTGTAAGAAAAATTCGGTATCCTGAAAACTAAAATTTAAAATCCCGAAATTTTAAAGTAACTAACAAATAGAAGTGATCACTTTTTTGAGAAATTTAAATTTTATACAGTTTTTAATTTTAACAAAAAACATTGCAAGAAAAAAACGGGATCGCGAAAATTAAAATTGAATATCCTGAAAATTTTTTACTAATTTTTAATTTGATGAACATTATGATACATATTTTTTATATTTATAATTATCAACCCATATATTTTAATAATTTATTGACCTGAAATACATATATTACGCTAATTTTCTTAAAATTATTCTTGCAAATATTTACTTGCAATAGCACATAAAACGCTTGACAGTCTCGTAATTTGGCAAACCGCTTTTTACTTTCACTGCTTCACACAGTTATTTACTAACAAAAATGTAAAGGGAAAGCTAGTTTTTTAACTGATAATGGCGATAAGCGACCAATTCTGTAAGGCAACAAGCTACTAGATATGAAAAATTTAATTACATGCTAGATATGAAACAAAAATTATTAAATTATGCTTTCATTTTCTTTTAAAACTGCTCTCTATCGAGATATTGATCGTAACAAATAAAAAAGTAAGGAAAAATTAAGACACAAATAAATCCGTCGAACGGTCAGACACACTAACATTTGGTAGTGGGTAGCAAAACAATAAGCTGCTCACAACAACAAAAGACATTTTGAAGAAAACACTATCTTAGCGCGTTCAACAAAAACGCTTTCACGTGAAAGAATCGTATTAGAAGTAGCCAAAAATTTACACACTTGCTATTTCTGTTAGATTTCTTTATTTTTGTTAAATTTTTTTATTTATTTTTATTTTTTTTGTTTTAATTTTTTATTTATTTTTTTTTTTTTACCTGTTTTTGAACCAAAAACTTAAGTGTGAACTAAATCAGTGTGGCACATTCATTCATTTATTGCCTTCGCTCATTCATTAGCGCATGCTTGCCATGCTGACTTCACTGACCAACGAAAACTTTCTTCACTTTCATTTCAACACTTTCGTTGCGCCAGCGCAATGCAGTGGCGAGCGCAAAGGCGGTGGCGTTGGCAACGACGTTGGCCGCACTCACTATGACGTATGGCCGTCCATCAACGTTGGTGTCTGTCAAAAGCAGCGCCACTGACATTAATTGCCCACCGTTTTACACATAAATGTACGACATAATTTAGTCAAGAATGTTGGCGCGGATTATGAAGGGCACAAAGCTATTAAAAAAAGAAAAAAAAAACATTTTAAAATTGCACAGAGACGAAATTTTTTTCAATTGCGCCGAAAAAATTATCTTTTATACTTTATCAAAGAAAAAGTGTTTACTTCGGTTACACCAAAGCTTCCCAGTATTCTTTTCACAAATAGAAACATTTTCTTTACAAGCGCTTGATATCGATCGTTTAGCTTGTATGGCTGCCATTTGCTTTAGTGATCCGATCTGAACAATTTCTTCGGAGACAATAAGGCAGTACTAACAAATAATATCGTCAAAACTATTACAATGATGTTTCCTTCAGTCGAATTTCAAACCCTTTATTCACAAACAGTTAGTCAAGTTCTCCACACATTTGTAGACAATATGGCAGTTCTAACAAATGAGCAGCTTTTTGATCGACATCTCATAAATTTAGGAACTAGTTCGCGAACGGGCATACCCAAATTGACTTACCTAGTCACGCTGGTCATTTACACATTTACTTCATAGAGTCGCCGACGACTCCTGATGTTGGCTAAAAACTTCATGTCAAACATAGTATAGCCTATTCAGGGTACAATAATGTTTCCTACAGTCGAGTTTCAACCTTTTGTCCAAAGGCAGTTAGTCAAGTTCTCCACCCATTTAATAACAGTTGGCATTTTAGACGTAAGCCAACTTTAGTATTGTATAATATATGCTAAAGAAGCTCATATCATATTCTTAAAGCCATGAACAGAGAGGCGAGAGCTTATATGTATATTTTTATAGGTAGAGAGTCATGTATAAGTACAATAAGTATCGCTGGAACTACCTGTTGACCATATCGTGAAAAAATCGTAAACTAAGTAGGCGTTGTGAAGAGCAATGGGTCTAAACTAGTGCAAACTATGAATTCATGGATTCGTACGATTATGAGATGTTTATGAAAGAACTCCGAATTTGAAAATCTCTATTATTCGAGTATGAGTTTGTTGTGATCTGAGTGTTATTGCCGTGGCTAATAAATTTCTCAAAAATGTTTCTATCACTAGCAAACGAAGATCTGTAGTCACAAATATTGATACATATTAATGAATTTCTATATATTTATATCAGAAGTATGGCTTTTTATAGAAGAAAACTTTAGCATCTACGAATGAAGAAAAGTAGAGACTCAGGGATTAGTTTATTAAACTGAAAAAGTTTCTTAAAACTCACAAAATCTCGTTAGACGTAAAACAGGAACATCATCAGGAACAAGAAAAAAGAAAAATTTGTTTCCACTCAGTCTAAAACACACCAGATCTCTGAGAATGCATAAGTGGCCAACATAAAAAATATAAATTCATTATAATTATGGCATTATTGGCTTCTCTTCAAGCAAGCTAGTTTCAAATTCTATACACCATTGAAACTTTAGAGATAACATATGAGATAAAACCAACTATGTATGTGTGTAAAATATGAATATTGAATATTCAAAATCACATTAACACATTAAAATTCATATGACTAATAAACTTGTTTCTTTTATGCGAAATTATTATATTTTAAATTATTTTAGCGATTCATATATCCTGTTAGGCGAGTTTGACCACTTGCTACTTGGCTTTTGTTCCACACGCCACGACTGTATGTTTCGAACACAAGAATGTCTCTGCTTATTCATTAATTATTCGTTGTTAGAATGTTTAATATGTTCATGTCAAAAGTGACGCTTTATGAAGTCAAGTGCCGCAGGCAAAAATGGCAATAGACAAATCGCAGAAATAAGCGATAAATTTTAAAAATTATTTTTTAAATTATTACTTAATGGACTTAACTGTATATTGTGTATGCGTTTATACGATACATGCGGTCGTAATTAGCGCTCAACAGAAAATGTATATTTCAACACGAAATTTATTAATTTTTTTCCAAAAAAAAACTACGAATCGACTACGTAATAAATAGCCGAGTAATTATATTAATAGCAACACATTTTCATATTTGCCGTTAATTAGTGTAAAAAATAAATATAGTAATGTATGAGTGGGTATTGCGAGGCAAGTCGAAACGGTTACAAGCAAAAAACGCGGTCCCGAAATTTCGGGATTGTAGTTGCGGGATTAAATAAATTGTTTTAATTCTTATAAGACTCACCTTCTTTATAAAAAAAAAATTAAAAATACCAAAAAAATTTCGGGATCCCGAATAAAGTTTAAAAAATCCTCATTATTGCAAAGAAAAACATGGAAACATTGAGTGTGTATTTCTAGGAATATAGCTAGTGCCAAAAACCGGGATCCTGACATTTCGGGATCGAGTATTTGCTATTTTTTCATATTTTGTTAAAATTGGGCATCGAAAATACATACATACATACATACATGTGTACATAAGTACATATGTAGGCATTTTAAAATAGCTAGCGTCAAAAAAGGGTTACCGAAATTTCGGAATTGCAATTTCAGGATCAATTATTTGCAAATTTTTCATGTGTATGCAAGAGAGAATATAGTTGATCGTCATTATCACTTAATTTCAACTAAATAGTAATATTCTAAAAATAAACCAAAATTCTAAAAAAAAAATTCGGGATCCCGAAATTTAGTTTACAAAATCCCGAAATTTAGACTCATTTAATTTCTTAAACAAACAAAAAATGCAAAAAAAAGTTCGGAATCCCGAAAATAAGTTTACAAAATCCCGAAAATTTGGAATTGACCAAATGTTACCAAATAAAAAATCCAACAAGCATATGCTTTTGTAACCGTACAATTGAATAAATTTTCAGCTTTTAATGTTTATCGTTGGTGCAAAAAATTATTACCTACGCTTACAAGAATTTTTTATTCAGAACGTGATTTAAGCGCTAGAAAAATTGCTACATGTGCGCATAGGCGCTTATATAAATATATATGTACATAAATACATATGCACATTCAGTACATGTAATCGTTTGCGTTTGCATTAGCCAAGCAAGTGCGCTGAGCTCATAAGCGTTTGTTTTCGGCTGCTTTCGCCATCGCTCAGCCGCAAATCACCGCGCACACAAACGCTGCCGCACCCACAGTGCAAAAAAAATACCGTTTTATCAATAAGACATTCGCTATTTGTGTAAATTATTAGCGGCCGTTTTTTTTCGTACAACAACAATACTTGTAATTGGTAATTTTCATTGCGGCCACTGGGTTGTAGCGGTTATTTTAATTCTTTTTTGGCTTAAGCCACGTTGTTGTTATTTGTACGGGTATGTATGGCAAGTATACAGTTAAGTATTTATTGACCACTGTGTACATACATATAAACATACATAAGTGGTTACTTTTGCAGGTGCTTGTCTGAGTATGTGTGTGAGTGTGTTTGTGCTCAGGTATATTACGGTAACTACTATTTATAAAATTGAGGTTTTACTTTTTTCATTAACCCAATCGCCATTTCATCGCCGTCTTTCACTCTTTGTGTGGCAACGGTATTTGGGTTAGCGCGATTTAATTTACAATTAACGATTCGGCACCAATGTGATGTGGCAAAAAGGGAAAAAAATTTTGGCAGGAGGAGTATGTACACATACATTTATAGATATGGAGTAAGTGGTATTCAAAGTATGGGTATATGGGTATATAAGGAAGGTATTTAAAGTAAGCAGTCTTCAAAAGTCTTTTAGGCAGGCAAAGTGTTTTAACAGCAATTTTTGGAATATATTAATATAAAATACATTGTTCCAAAATAATTTCTTTTAATTTTAAAATTTTAATTTTCAAAAATTTCATCTAAAGAACAAATTAAAATTTTAGAATATAAATGAAAAATTTAAACTTTTTAATTTAATAATAATTAAAATTTACCGAAAATATTAAAAACTAAATAAAAAAATTTAAATTTTATTTTTATTATTAAATTTTAAATTTTATTTTCTTTTCTTGTTTTTGTTTGTTTTTATTTATTTATTTTTACAATTATAATTTTTAGTTCTTTAATTTTGTCTAATTTATTTAGAATTTATATAATACATTTGATTTTTTTACTTTTAATTCAAAAGTTTTATTTTTTAAAATTTTTTAAGAAAAATAAATTTTTTAAAATTTAAATAAAAATTTTAATTTTTTTAACTTAATAAAAATTAAATAATGTAAAAGAAAATTAAAATTACATTAAAAATTTTAAGTTCTAGATTTTTATTTTTGTTTCATTTTTTTATTATTTATTTATTTTTACAATTATATTTTCAAATTTGTTTTTTTTTACGTTAAATTTGTTTTTTTATTACGAATTTAAAAACTTTTTTTTTTCTTTATTTGATAATATTTTTTTTAATATTTAAAGCTCAAATTTTTTTATAGAATTATTTGTATTATTTATGTATAAAAAAAGCATTATTTTTTTCTAATTTCATTTATTTACTGTCAATATTCAAAAAAATATTTTTAATAGTTTAACGCTTTATTTTAGTAATTTTTCTAATTTTATACCATTTATTATAAAACTCAATATTAAGATTCAAAAAAATATTTTAAAATTAAATTCTTTTTAATTTTTTATTTAGAAAATTTGTTTGAAAAAAGAAATAAATATTTAATTTACTAATTTTTTAGGAAATTTTTTCTTAACTAAATTAATTATTACTAACTAACTATTTTTAATTGAAATTTAATTCAATTTTTAGTTTTAAAATATTTAAAGTTTGAATTTTTTTAAAATTATTTTTATTATATACATATGTATGTATGTATGTATAGTATATTAAAGCATTCATTTTTTTCTAATTTTATTTATTTACTATTAATATTCAATTAAATAAAAATATAAAAATTTTAATTAATTAACATTAAAAAAATTTAGGTTTTAATTAATTAATTAGTTTCAATTAAAATTTTAAATTAATTAACAAATTTTAATAAATTTAGAGTTTAATTTTTTTAATTATTTTCAGTAAATTAATTAGTTTTACTAGTTTTATTAGTAAATTATTATATTTTAATTTTTTTAAATTAAAATTAATTTTTAAAAACTTAAACTTTAAATTTTTTAAAATTAATTAATTAATTAATTTTTTCTTCTAATTTTTAATTAATTAATTCATTAAAAAAAAAATAAGCTTTTATTTGTGTTTTTTTTTTAGTTTTTGATATATTATTTAGGTAATATTTCTGAATAATTTTTGTTAGCAAATTTTTTTGGTTTGAAATTATTTTTGTGGCGTTGCCACATGGACAAAATTATGCATTTAATTAACTGACATTATAACCGCAATATTGTGATATAGGTTTTAATGTTAAAGATTTTAAAAGATATAATTTAAAAAAAGTTTAAAATGGTTGCCATTTAGTAAAAATTTGGTTCCTAATTAATTTATAAACTAACTTAAATAAAACAATTTTGAGATGAAGATAAACAAACGTAAGAAGGCATACAATATTTTTGAAAGGGTTGCCACTTGTTCAATTTTTTTATGAAGTTATTTTCTAGCTCACATATTTTGTAATATTTCATTCCCAAATATTTTCAACTGTCTTCCACACAATGAGTGTATTTTAGTTTTATAGGAATATAATATTTTTGAAAGGATTGCTCTTTCTTTATTAATTACTTGTTATGAATTTTATAATATTTACTGTATTCGATATTCTTTTAAATATTTTTATTTTTTTGGGACATATGTACATAGCTAACAATATTTGATAAAAATTTATAAAAAAAATTATCTCAAAATTACTTTTATTCCATTTTTATTTTATAAAAAAAATGTTTCTCAAATTTGATATTAAATTTCTATATATTTTCCATTTTTAGATATAAAGTCCATAAAAAAAACGTATCACTTCGATCGTAGAAATAAAATATGTGAATTAAAATTTTATTTACTCCCAAGATTCGAAAAAAAATTCTAAATAGTTAAAAATCTATGATGAAACATTCTATAAAATATTAATAATATTTATTCAATAAAAAAATTGTTTAAAAAAGCAATAATAAAATCTTTTTAATATAATGCTGAATTAATCTTTTAATTTTGTTAATCACAATATGAATCTTTAAGTGTCTGTAATGCACATATATCAAAATTTCTATAAAATCTCTATGCCGATTCTTCCCGCCTACAAATTAAAAAACTCTATAAATAATTGACCACCATTTATCGTCTTCACTTTCAACACACACGCACATGCACACAAATACTGGTATAATTTCGGCTGTGACCGATGCTATCAGTGCTGCTTTTACTGGATTTCGGTAGAACTGAAATTTCACCTGAGCTGAGCATCGCACATACACACATATGAACACATACGTACACGCTTGTTTGACAACTAATTAACACGCAAGAAAAATGGTAGCGCACTAATTTAAAAGTAGATGGATTGGAAGCTGCCTCGGTGCAACAAAAGACTTCATTAAACAAATAAATTAATAATAATATGATTTGTAATGCTTTATAATCGATTTGAATGTATAGAGATCAGTTGGTGGGTATAAGAAGCTGAGAAAAAGTGAGAGTGAAAACGAAAAAAAATCATATATTATGAAGACTTCAATTTCTAAGATTTTAGTATACATTTTTAAAATTTTTCTTATTTTTATATAATATTTTAAAAATTTATATTATGAGTTTAATCTATGAAATAGCAATAAATATCTTAACCTATTTTCTTAATTCTTCTTTCCTCTAAAATTTTGATTCGTATACTTTCCTTTCATTTAAATAAATATTTACTTAATTTTATAATTAATATTAAGTAATCATATGTTTTACTTAATATTAATTAATTAAATGTTTTTAAATTTATTTTTCTTTCAACTTTTTATTAAAAAAAATTATATTTTAGACTTACCATCAATTTGTGTTGCTTAAAATATTTAATGTGGAAAATATCTGCTCCGCATGCATCCACAAGCTTCCGCAACTGGTAAATTATTTTATACACTGTTTTGTTGTTTTTTTAACACAATAATGTTTGCTAAATTTTTCGATTTATTTTTTTATTTATTGTAGCATACACTTTTACAGCGTCAACATTTATTAACTTAAAAATGTCTGGCCATAACAGCTGTTAGGTTGAAAAGAATATAATAAAAATTACTAAAAAATTATGTAAATATTAATAAAAAAAAATTTGTTAAAAATATATTTAGTAATTTTTTAAATTAAATTTTCTATAAAATTAAAAACGAAATTCATAAATTTTATTTTTGAAACTTTTTTAATTATTTTAATTTTTAAATAATTTTAATCAAATTCTTTTTTCAAAACTGAAAATAATAATTTAGAATATTTTAATTAATAGAACTTTATTTATTTATTAAGTTTTTTTATATTTACAAATTTTAATAAATAAGTTTCATTTATTAATTAAATTTTAGCTTTTCTTTATTATATTTTTTTAATTATAAATACATTTTTATTCAAATTTAAATACAATTATGTAAAATTAATAAATATATAAATTAAAATTTTTTTAAATTAAATTTATTTTTTTAATTACATTTTATTTTTTAATTAAATACTAATTTCTTTATTTAAATTTTTAATTAATTTTAACTTAAAATCTTTCTTTAAAATTGATAATAATTATTCGGAATATTTTTTATTAAACAAATTTTATTTATTAATTAAGTTTTAAGGTATTTTAATTAAATTTATTTTTTTATTTTAAAAATAATATATAATTTATTTTTAATTAAATTTTATATTTTATTCATATATGTATATATTTTTTATTTGTCGCTTAATTTTTTTACTCAAACTTAAATTTCATTTTGAAAAGAAATTTTAAATAAATACAAAAACATATTTTTAACTGTTTTTATTAATTAAATTTTATTTTTAATTTTTTTTTATTAAATTTGAAATTTTTATTCAAAATTATAATTTTTTTAATTATATTTTTTTAATTCATTTTAATTTAAAAATTTTATTTTTATTCAAAATTGATTTATTTAGAATATTTAAATTAATTATATTGTTTTTTATTAACTAAGTTTTAAGGTTTTTTTTTTTAATTTTTGTATTTTTTTAAATTTTATTTTTTATTTATGTATAATTTTTTTGTTAAATTTTTTTAATCAATTTTAAATATAATTATGTAAGAATTTTTAAAATAAATTTATTTTTTTAAATTAAATTTTTTAATTAATTTTTAAATTTTTTTAATTCTATTTAAACGCATTCGTTTTATCTTTTATTACAACTCATTGCCACCAAAAAGAGAAATGTCAGAGTCTTAAAAACGCTTTGCATTAGCATAAACATAACCACAAATTATGCATAAAACCAACAACAACAGCAACACTAACACTTCACATCGAAAAAAATCTCACACAAAACTAGAACGACCAACCATTTTAGGCACTTGCGCGAAAGGCATGGCATTATTATTGTTTTTTCTTTGTTGTAATTCTCGACCAACGCCTCGTGACACGTCTTTTGCATTCCTCAAAGCATACCTCATACTCTTCTACGCTTATGAATTCAATGTGTGTAAAAACGTTCATAAATTCTTTTTTCATTAATTATTCATGCGACAAGTTTTGCTTTCTTAATTCGACTAGCGGCCATTAGCCACAAGCCGCCAACCGCTTGGCCGTTTAAATTATTAGTATTGAACTCGGCTACAATATTTCTATAACTTCATGTCACCGGCACACCAACAACACTCCCTGACCGCCTTTCAATACTTTGGTGTGCCGTGTTTAGTATTTGCTTCTTCTGAGTATTTGTGTGTGTTAGGGCAAGTGTATTGGTGACTACTTTATTCCACACTTCAATTTCATGCCAATGTTGTTTCTCTAATTTTCCTTTTATAAAGATTTGATGCCAATAGAGGCTTCGGATATATGCATATACATACATACATATATGTACGTATGTATATATAGAATATGGCATATCATCGCATATTATTATGGCGTGACGGTCATAGTCTCTTGATAAAGCAAAGAAGCAAGAGAATAAATAGTGCGAAGTGCAGATATTTATATGTTTGTTTGATTGTACTTTGATCAAATTGCTGCAGGTATATTTGGCTGATATGCTGGCGCGCTAAACACCACTAAATTGTTCCAAGAACTAAGTTTTATAATGTTTCAAGAATTTGTTAATGCGCTTAATGTGGATTTAAATACTGCTGAGCAGAAATCGGCTTAAAGTTTAAATATTATATGCGTATGAATATGTAAGGTAGCACGTGGCAGAAAAAATATGTTATTAATGTTGTAATCATTACCATAACCACATTATTATGTAATGATTACTTTATAATAACACATTTTTTATGACTACTATATATTTAATTTTTTTAGAACTTGTATTTCAATCCAATAAAACAAGTATGATTACAGTTACTACATTCCAATTGCATTATGATTACTTTAAATTTAAACATTTTGTAAATATATAAATATGGTAGAAAAACTTTTCAAACAACATAATTCATACAGTAATGACCTTTTGGAGTAATGATTACTATAATTACTTTGTAATTACACACTTTACGACTAATTTAGTTTTTTTTATGAAAGTAATTGGAATGTAATCAAATAAAACACGTATAATTACAACCATTACATTCCAATTACATTATGATCATTTTCAGATTTTTGGAATATTTTGCAATTTTAGTAGCATATGAAACCTTAAAAGTTATATAATTTATTATTTCGGTCAAACTGGTCCAAGTACAATCCACTAATATGATTACTTTTTAATTATTTTCACTTCTTAATTTAAAAAATTTAGCTAAGTAAGATTTTTTCATCTAAAGAATGCTTAGAGTAGTGGTCTAATAATTAAATGGATAATAGATAAATAATTGCATTGCTTATTAAGTATAGTTATATTTTAATTAATAAATAAAGTGTGTAATTAATTACTTTTTTGTTACTATTAATTTTGTATGCTAAATACTAAGGGAAAATTAATGAAATTTAATCTCAGTAATAGACGTTGCCTTTAATTAATATTTTTGGTTCACTTTTAATTAATAAGGAAAGTATATAATTAATTTCATTTTAATTACCATTACTTTTCATCAATAAATATTAAAGTAATGCTTGTGGCAATCATGACTTGTAATTAATATTTTCATTTCAAATGCTGAAAGTTCTCAAAATTCTATATTATTTGTATAATTACTACGATATTGGCCATAGCCAGCGTTCATATAATGATTACTGTAATCATTGCTTATGAAAACCAAAATTTGCATTTCAAATGCCGAAAATTCAAAAACTCCATTTTAGTTGCATAATTACTATAGCATTTCTTATAATGATTAATGTAATCATTACTTATAAAAAATATTTACATTTCAAATACTGTTAAAAAATTTTAAAAACTCTGCTTCATTTTAAATTATAAAAAGTTAAGTTTTGATTACAATAGTCAGTATGTGAGTATTCTTATAATGATTACTGTAATCATTACTTATAAAAACAAAAATTTGCATTTCAAATGCCGAAAATTTAAAAAATACCGTTTTATTTGCATAACTACTATAGAATTACTTATATTGGTTACTGTAATCATGTAATCATTACTTAGAAATAAATATTAAACATTTACGTTTCAAATACTGCAAAAAAATTTTATAAATTTTTGTTTAATTTTAAATTATTGAAAGTTAAGTTTTTATTACAACAGTCAGCACACCAACATTTGCTACAATGATTACTGTAATCATTACTTATAAAAACAAACATTTGCATTTCAAATGCCGAAAATTATAAAAATTCCGTTTTAGTTGCACAATTACTATAGCATTTCTTATAATGATTATTGTAATCATTACGTATAAATATATATATTTACAGTTCAAATACTTCAAAAAGAACATAAAAATTCTGTTTAATGTTATATTATGGAAAGTTAAGTTTTAATTACAATAGTCAGCACGCCAACATTTGTTATAATGATTACTGTAGTCATTACTTATTCAAAAAATTATTTCTAGTTTAAAAACAGCAAATATCAAATTGATTTAAAATTACTAGAACAATGTGATACAAAATATTTTTATAAATGAGCAATTTTAAAGTATGTATGTAATTGAAGTAATGTTAAAATTGCTATAAACAGAAAATTTTAAAATATAATTGACAAGCTTAATGCAATTAGGAAATAAATTTTATTTTGATGTAATCATAATGTAATCGAAATGTAATTGTCACGTATATTTTAGTCTCTTTTTGTTATTTAATCTAATTATTTTTTTTAGTTTAATCTCTAAACCATCATATTCATTACTTCTGCTTTATTTATAATGTTAATGCAGTAAGACAATAAATTTCATTTTGTTGTAATCGGAAATTAATTGTATGTTTTATAATATTTTCTATCTATTATTATTTATTTATCACTCCATGTTCTTTATATACTTAATGTAGAAACGAAAAAAAAAATATTCTGATGTAATCATAAAGTAATCAAATTGTAATTATCACATATTTAGTAGTGTTTTCTAGCTATTTACAATACCAAACTATTTCAACATATTTGCCGCTCCTTAAGCCAATGCCTAACTACAAACACACATATTCACACGGCATCAATTACAATTTGATTGACAAATAGTCGCAAGTGCAAATATAGTGCGTAATCCACCCGCACCGGCGCATTCCAGTTTCAATATCAGCGAAGTATATATGTACATAAAACAAGAGATATGTATATAGGTGCAATGTGCTATATGTGCCACTTGCAACACACACATACATAAAAACCATGAATTTGCATGGCTTAGAAAATTAGACACTTGATTGCGGCACTACTTGCGCAGCTAAAACCGCAAAAGCATTTGACTGCATGCAACAAAAGCAACAATATTTTTTCCTGCTGCCACTTGTTGGCCATTTGGCAATTGCATTTACACTTTTGCATTGCAAAATTTCTTTATACCTTTGCATATTTTGCTTTGCTTTCGAACGCAAACACTTCTTCTGCTCATTCTTTAGCACCACAATTCTTTTATACAACACTTTCGTGCCTTTTGTTTGATTACGCACACACACACTATGCATTCTACTTTTTATATGAAATTTTTTTCAGTTTTCCCCTTTTTCACTTTGCAAAATGGAGTTGCTGCTATTGTAATGGTTTTTTGTGGTTTGGACGCAGTAAAATTAATTTTTTACTTTTTTCTTGAAAAGAAGGAAGTCACTTAAAACATTTTTTAAGTCTTTTTATAAAATTTTATTATAAAATTGTTAAAATTTCTCGAAGAAAGTTCACTGCTTTTCCATTAAACACCTTCAAGTGTCGCAAAGCAAAAATGAAAGACTCACGAAACGAACGCGCTTTCAAAAATTTTGCACAAACAAACGCGCACGAACACTTTGAAAATTTGCAAGGAAAAAATTTCACTCTATACGCGCGCAGTCCTGCGTCTATTTCGCGTACGAAGACTCGTATAATTTGTTTCTTTTTGCAATTGTCCATACAGCACAATTGGCTTAAGGCAGTTCTTTGTTCATTACTCCCAAAGTAATCCAATAATTCACTGCAATCCAACACTGAGTTTACTAAATTAAAGTAAAATTATACACAGCAACACAAAAGTTCACAAATCAGCTAGACAATCAGGCATTAAAATATTTTTAAAATAAAAAAAATTCTTAACAAATAAATAGTGAACAATTAATGTCGTATCCGTTTACTGTACCTAACCACACGAAGGCCAAACACACACTAAACTGGCTTGAGAAAAATCTGAATTACCAAGCGTGTAACGAACAGCAGCGGCAAACAAGTAGCCGGCCGACTTGTCCAACACCAGCGACCAAGAAACCACGAAAACCCGACTTCATCACATAGCCACGGTGCTGGCAGCCAAGTCACGACAAAAACAACAAAAAACACACACACGTACAAAAATGTGCTATAAGCCGCTAAACAACAAATAAATGGTGCTGTGCAGGCACGCACACTCACACACATACACACCTGTAGAAGTTTATAGAGATGTATTTATGTAGATATGTATGTATCAGTTGAGTATGTAGGTATGTGCATACAACTGACTAAAGGCACTTTTCTGTTTTCTTTACTTTTGTTTTTGCTTTCGTCTTCGCCTTTTCGCCGTTCGACTTTCCGAGTACGCGTGGCGAACAGTGATGCCAGACAGTGTCAAGTGAACATCTTATGATTTGACATAGTAGAATTAAAGATAAAGATAAAGATAAAGATAAAGATAAAGATAAAGATAAAGATAAAGATAAAGATAAAGATAAAGATAAAGATAAAGATAAAGATAAAGATAAAGATAAAGATAAAGATAAAGATAAAGATAAAGATAAAGATAAAGATAAAGATAAAGATAAAGATAAAGATAAAGATAAAGATAAAGATAAAGATAAAGATAAAGATAAAGATAAAGATAAAGATAAAGATAAAGATAAAGATAAAGATAAAGATAAAGATAAAGATAAAGATAAAGATAAAGATAAAGATAAAGATAAAGATAAAGATAAAGACATTGATAAAGATAAAGGTAATGACAAAGATTTTTTACAACGCTATATTTTTTTTGGGTACAGCTTTGTTTGTAATCAAACAAAACAACTACAATTACAATCATTACATTTTCATTACATAATGATTATTTTAAGTTTAGATTTTTTCTTTGTATCATCATATATGGTAGCTGGTTTAAGAAGAACTTTTTAAGCCTACAAAAATTATGTTGTGGTCCCATACATACATTACCACCTTGTCGAGTAATGATTACTTTGAAACTAAAAACACAATGTTACCATTTTTTTTATTTTTTTGGTATAGCTTTCATTATAATCGAATAAAGCTAATACGATTACAATGACTGCATTTAAATTCTGTGATTACTTTTTACAAATTCTACTTAGATGACTACTAACATCTAATTTATAATGTAATCGTAAACATAACCACGCTACTGAATAATGATTATTTTGTAATTACACAATTTATTACTGTTTTATCTGCTGTTGATATATATACATATATATGTATATGTATGTATATAACTTTTATTCCAATAAAAAAAAAACGCTTATGATTTTAATCATTACATTTCAATTACTTTATGATTACTTTAAGATTTTTGTAATAAGTCAAATTTAATTAATCTTCCGTACAATAAAGATTTTCTCTCGATGCCAGTATTTTTATCTAGCTAATATTTCGGTCACTTTTACTAACTCTTTTGAGCAAGAAAATTTGCATTACATTTCAATAACTTTATGATTACTTTAAGGTTTGTGTAATAAGTCTAATACTATTAATCTTAATAAGTCTAATTTCATTAATATTACAAGTGATATCGTATTATTTCGCTACAACTGCTAAAAGTACAATACCATTGCTACAATTACCTATTCATTACTTTCTCGTATCAATTCTAGTAATTATTATGATACGGATAAATATTTTTTCTGGAACCAATATTTTTAATTCGTTAACATATCAAAAACTTTTCGAGGATTGTCTCTTTAGAACAAAAAAAAAAATCTTCATTACATTTCAATTACTTTATGATTACTTTAAGATTTTTTATAAAGAGTCAAATTTAATTAATGTGATAAGGTCTTATTTCGGTGCAACTGTCTTAAAAATATTACCATTACTACAATTAGTTTAACATTATTTTCTCTTACCAGTTCTAGTAATTATAATGATACGGATACTATTTTTTCTATAAGCCAGTACTTTTAACCAGATAATATATCAGGCACTTTTTGATGATTATCTCTTTAGAACAAAAAAAAAGTGCATTACATTTCAATTACTTTATGATTACTTTCAGATTTGTGTAATAAGTCTAATATTATTAATCTTACAAGTGATAATGTTTTATTTCGCTACAACTATTAAAAATATATTACCATTACTACCATTACTTTTCTATTATTTTATTTTATCAATTAGAGTATGATGCGGATTAAGATTTTAATTACCTAGTATTTCAGTTATTTTTAATTTTCAGAGTTATCTCCTTGGCAGAAAAATTCCCATTAAATTTCAATTACTCTATGATTACCTTAAACATTTTGTAAGAATATAATTTTAGTAATGTTACACCATTAATCTAATCATCTATTATCTATCAATTATATCATTATCTGTCTTTCCTTCTATAAATTGGAGTAATTCTTTTTTATACGACGTATGTACATATTTCTCACAAGTTCAGCCAAACAAGCTCAAAATTTTAAAGAAAAAACTTGAGTCTCTAAAGTTCGAAATTTAAGAGTCGAAGGTAAGACCATAGAAAATCGATCCTACCCTTACTTCACATTGCCAAATTTAAAACGAGAAGCTAATTGTGACAGTTAATGAGAACACTCCCCTTATATAGGTCATAACAACCAGGATATAACCGTCTTAATTGATTCGCTCATTAATCATTACCTTAATTATCATTAAATTAAAAGATCTTATTGAAGGGTAGAGAAGTATATAACTCAGTTGACTTTACTAATAGTTGTAAGATGTTTTCAAGTAATACAACCCATCTATGTAGGCAACAGAGAATTATAGAAAAGAGAACAGTGATAATTAATAAAGAAAAATGATAGGAATTCCTAGCCAGAAAAAGTAAAGACGCGCTTCGAGAAAAATGACAGCGAAAAAGTCATAGAAAGATACAGAATGGAGAGAGATATAAAGAAATATTCACGCGGCGAATTGCTGGAAAGCTGTTGCAACAGGTATACAGAGAGTGAGAGCCAGGCAGAGGGTGAAATATCGAGATGAAAATTGAGCAGCGAAGTAAAAATCTGGAAAATGCTGGTAAGAAGAATTTTCAAGTAGAGTATAGTCATATGTATACGTACATATATACAAACACAAGTAGAGGAAAATTTGGGGTTTTCGGTGCATTTCGGTATCTGAAGGCTACACATGTATGTATGTACTTAAAATAGAGTGAAGAATATTATTGTCATATTTCAAACCAAATATTATGAGTTCAAATCTCTACACACATACATGCATATATTGTCTCATGCACATACAACCTTTCATCTAGCATTTCCTATGAAAACCCATTCAATTTTTTTCGTTGCAATTTGGTAAATCTTCTGTTTACTTCTAGCCATTAAACTTGTGTTTGCGTACATGTCCGCCTGCCAAATGCCTTTTTACACCTCATTCACAGCAAACTGTGTTTTCCATTTTTATTGTTTCTGTATGCCTTTGTTTACATAATCAGCAAGCCATTGATACCATCGCATGCGTGGAGGAATCTTTGTAGGTCCTTAAATGCTTTCATTAGAAGCCTTTTCTCTTCCTTTTTTCACTGTGCCCAGCATGTTCCCTCACGTTAGGTAACACGGGCAATTCATATTTTTATTCTTTTCTCAATTACCGATTACGTGCTTTTGAAGTTGCGTGACCTATTAGTTATCTGACATGACATCGAGCAGGTTCGGAGGTTGAAACATTCATATATGGAAGTATATGTATAGTATGTACATATGTACATATATATGCCAAAATTCGACACAAAAAAAATTGCGGAGAAATAGCAAAACCCGAAGGTGGCAAATATTTCTAGTCAATTCTCTCAAACTGAAATCAAAAGACCTTACAAATGGAAACCTTCGACAGAAAGCACATATTCTAATAAAAAAAAACTGTGGTCCAATGTTCGGCAATTACAAAGAGTCATCAATTTCGACGTTCCCTACTTTCTTAAAAAAAAAAAAACACTCAGAAACTTCAAATTTAATGTTTGTTATCATTCGAAATAACATTATTTAGCATTTATATTTTTAAATGTTGGCCGCGACCACGTTCAAGAAGCTCCATCCGTTGATTCCAATTTTCGATGACTCTTTCGAACCTTTCGGTTGGTAACTGGCGAATGACACGCGTGATGTTTTGCTCCAACACCTGAATCGAAGCGGGATTGTCCGCATAGACTTTAGAATTTATATATCCCCACAGGAAAAAGTCTAACGGTGTAATATGACACGTTCTTGGTGGCCAATCGACCAGCTCAAAACGTGAAATTATCTGATCACCGAAGTGTTCTCTCAATAAATCCATTGATTGATGCGATGTGTGGGAAGTTCGAACCAAATGTCACCGAGATCACGAGCTTCAATTTCATGCATCGAATAGTCGGTTACCATGGCGCGATAACGGTCGCCATTGACATTTACGTTCTCATCGGCATCATTTTTGCAGAAATATGGACCGATGGTTCCACTGGCTCTCAAACCACACCAAACATTTGCTTTTTCTGAATGAAATGACAGCTTTGTAATCTCTTCAGAGTGCTCTTCGTCCCAAATGCAGAAATTTTGCTTGTCATACGCTTTGAGTGAGAAATGGGCTCACCGCTGAACAAAATCTGGCTCGAAAACGTAGGATCTTTTTGGAACTTTTCAAGAGCTCAAAGAGCGAAATGATATCGCTTGGAAAAGTCGAGCGGCTTCAGTTTTTGCATGATCTTTATTTGGTACGCTTTTAATTTAAGATCTCGCCGTAAAATGCGCCAAGGCGTTCCATACGTTAGTCCGAGTGGCGCCGAATCGACTCTTCACGGTCTTCGTGAACACTCTCAGCTACGACTGCTATATTTTCTTCGCTGCGTGCTGGACGTTGTCTAATCGGTCAAATATTATAAAACAATGAATGCTGGGTCTCAATATGGGTAATGGTGTTTGATTATGTTGACCATAAGTCGAGCAAAGCGCGCGAAACACATTCTTTACAGCACTTGAATCTCCGACGTATCCCTAAAGGTGTTAAAAACTGCGTAGCAAACTTAATAAACACTGTTCAGGATTTTAAAAGACTAATTTATCGACCTGATTAGGCGAAGATTAAATATGGCAAAAGGGATTTTTAGAAACTACTTTCTTAAAGCTTCGACTTCTTGTCCACGGATTTTTATGCCGCTAGGCAAAAGTGTAGTGTACAACCCTGGGATGGATGTTTCGCCTTCTCACTTTAGCTCGCCTTGAAACGAATGTTTTTTGGCTACCCAGAGTATACTTAATCTAAAACCGGAAGTTGTGAGCTGCTTAAGCAGACCCAAGCGAATAGCGCTCAGAGAACTTTCCTCACTTGCGTGAACTTTTACACATGGTTCTATGCTCCTACAGTCTTCACATAGAGGAGAGTGTACAGCTGATGGCCGATGATATTGACATCAGCGGCCTCACAAACCACGTCGTTATTTCTGATTTTTCCAAACTAGATAAGGAAGCGAAGCAAATGGGTTTGGTAGTGAACGAGGACAAAACGAAATAACTCCTGTCATCAAACTAATAGTCGTCGCACCCGCGACTTGGCACCCACGGCACTGTTAACAGGCATAACTTCGAACTAGCGCGCTTTGTAAACCCACCTAGAACCGCACAAGCGGCGTCTACGCCAATAAAGAAGATCTAAAGAATTTACTAGAAGTAGTCATAGTCAGGTGACGAACCAAGATTTCTGAATCTCCTCAGAGTTGTAACATTGCTATAAGAACTTCTCAACATTACGACGGAACTTTACAACGTTTCCATATAAATCTCCATAAGATCCAAACGCAGCTTTATGCGTCTTAATTTTTCGACCAAGAACTTTCTAACCATCGAATATGGAAACTTAGCACAAATTAGTGAAACCGCTTGGCGTCGCCAAATAGCAATTTCCAAAAAACCGCACCAAGTACAAAGCTCAGTATTTTAGTATGTCTGTGGACTTTGTAAAACCGTAGTTAACCTCAATTCTTTTTTTAGGCGATCAGCAATGGATTTAACGGAAATGTGCACCAAAGTGTTCGATCGACTTCCGTTCGACGTGTTCGGCAAAGAATTGGCACAGCAAAACAAGTCCAAGACAAAAAACGCAACAACAAATGCAAACAATAACAGTTGTAGTAGCAACAAAAATGGCATGCGTCCAAGCGGGTAAACATATAGACAAATACAAAATTCTTGAAGTGAGTATATATATACATATGTATATATGTATATATCGATGAGTATATACTATACAATACTATATACTGAAGCAAATAAGTCATCACACGTACTTTTACCGTTACATTGGCACCTTCTAGGGAAATAAGTATACGAAAACTTAAAAAAAAAATAAGAAAGAAAAACCCTTCTCCCTTTGTATGGTTGACGGCTCGACGGCTTCTGTGCGCTGCGCACCCGCAGTTAACGGCTCTCGAGTAAAAGCATTTCGCTGTCAGCGTGGTGACAAACAAAAAATTTGTCATCGGTGTCGCTGCCGGCACCAGCAGTGACACCTGTTAGTAGCGTTAGTGTTGGCCACCACCGACGGCCACGACTAAGTATGCGCTATTTGCTTCTCCCATTATTGTGGTTGTTGTTATAGTTGTGTACTTGTTCAATTCAATTACTTAAAGCACTTTTGTTGTTGTTGTAGTATTATCTATTAACACCACAGTTTTATTGCATAGGCATTTTTAAGTATTCGGTCACTCGGCGTGTTGTTGACATTATCACAAAAACAACATGACAAAGTGGAAAATGTGTGAAAATAAGAATTTCGGAACTAAAAATACTTTACGATACGTCAGATTCCATTATTCTTCTTTACGCGGTAAGCCGAGTTTACACCAGTCATTCTTCCTTTCCACTGTTTGTTTGGAGATTCCAAGTATAGCCAGGTCCTTCTACATCTGATCTTTCCAACCGAGTGGAGGTCTTCCATTTCCTCTGCTTTCCCTGACGGGTGCTTCGTCGAATACTTTCAGAGCTGGAGTGTTTTCGTCCATGCGGACAACATGACCTGGCCAGCGTAGACGCTGTCTTTTATTTCGCTTAACTATGTCAATGTCGTCGTATATCTCGTACAGCTCATCGTTCCATCCACTGCGGTACTTGCCGTTGCCAATGCACAAAGGACCATAAATCTTCCGCAGAAACTTTTTCTCGAAACTCGCGAAGTCGACTCATCAGATGTTGTCAACGTCCATGTCTCTACACCGTATAGCAGGACGGGGATGATGAGTGACTTGTAGAGTTTGTTCTTTGTTCGTCGAGAGAGGACTTTACTTCTCAATTGCCTACTTAGTGCGAAATATACCATTCCGCTGAAGAAGTGACTCTACGGTCAAGGTGTCACGCAGTTGGAACTGTTTTACATTAGACCATGTGCCTAAAACCTAAAGAGAGTGATTGTAGCGCGTTTATGCCGAAGGACGGAAAGAGCTCCTACGTCATTTCAAAGGCCAATTATTTTGTCCTCTTTCCTTCTGAAAACGTTGGAGAGACTCATAAACTTAGACTTGTACATTAGGAGCAGAATACCGAGGTGTAAACTGTTAAGGGTCTTGCATACCTATGGCAAAGGCATATCGGATGGTAGTATCATGGATTATGCACAGAGGATTTGCAGTAAACACACTTAGCGACATCCACTAACAACACGGTGTCGCAGAGGCTACTTCTGGCGGCTGCTTCTATACTCAGATACCTCCGAGGGAAATAAGTACTGCGGGAAGTCGACGAAGAAGAGGCTAGGAAGGAAAGTAGGAAGGGGATATCTCAGAAAGGAACTCTCCGTCAAGTTTAGTTTTTATATTTTGGGCAAAAGTGATTGCTTTTAAGATGTAGAGGTACTTCTCCGAAATGTAGCCTCTTTCAGAACGGCGAGCACGCACTCCGACAACACTACGGCAATACTGGAGTTGTGCTTGCTACCTATGCGCTCAAAGTTAGTCAAGGAGTATCTATACTCACAAGATATAGTAACAATCACAACGAAGTGCGAACGAGTTGTATCACCGTTGTCATCCCGCGTTCTAGCACTGAACCTAGACCTCGCGTGCCCTAAGCCTGCTCCACTAACTACTCGTTATCAGAAAGGTTTACCTTGGTGTAGGAGCTCTTACCAGAAGATGTTCTACCTAGCGATCAGCTAAATATATCACACCAGAAAGTTCCTCAGCGCAGAGCTACGCTGATGATCGACCTTGGAGATAAGCAGCTCTTTTAGAAATGAACTACATATGACTTAATATGCTTTATGTTGAAAATATGAGATGATATTAGCCGGTTTCAGATTTACGTTTTATGCTTTCTTCATCACCTTCGCAATACGACATTAGATTGGACACGAAGTCCAGAAGCGATTAGCCTTATAACTATTTGAAAGATTAATTATTCGAGTAGTTTTCAGTTCGACTATGAAAATAAATTAATTTCTTAACTCAAAAAGTTAGAGGACCCATCTTTGATGAGTATGGGACTATGACTGTAGCGATATTGAACTCAAATTTTTGCCTAGGTCAAATCAAAGATTACAGTTACTCGATATTAAAATACAATAGCAAAGAAATTTACTGACAATCATGTTGGAATTGAGGCGTATTAAAAGGAAAATTAAAGAGATATAAAGATAAGTGGAGGCACCTTTGCTTGAATGAAAATTATATGAAAAATAAAGGGGAATCCATTCCAAACTTTGGGTAGACAGAAGCAAGCGAATATGTTGCTTTTTCTCATTTCCTCACAATTTTCTTGGTCGTTTATATTCACAGACTTCCTTGTCATTTAATCTTTGAAAATTATCTGAGGTACAATGAAGTATCTGAACCTCGAACCAATGCTTAAATGTAAGTATAAGCTCCAAAGAAAATCATTTTTTTCCAAAATATGGCTCCAGTAATATATATCTGGTAGAGCATTACTGGGTAATGATATATGGTACCACAGTAATAAGATTTCGGTACTGACAACTTCTCAGACAGTTCTGTGATTGCTTAACCGAATACTGTCTGAACTCGCAGCAGCAGAGCTGAGAAAATACGCGATATTCTACAGTTTTTCTTCGATAAAGGCGAAAACTCTGAAAGGCTTATGACGAAAGTATCGATAAAATTATAGAGATCGTCAACCAAGACCGTCATATAAGAAATGTTTCGTTTGTTCAGAAGCTAAACATTATACAACAAATCCAGTTGGAACCGTTTAAATAAAGGAGGATACAAAGAGAAGCTCGATGTATGGATGTACGTATGGACCGATCGATCGATCACTGTGTGGATTCAAGACGAGTCTTCTTCTTCTTAATTGGCGTAGACACCGCTTACGCGATTATAGCCGAGTTAACAACAGCGCGCCAGTCGTTTGTTCTTTTCGCTACGTGGCGCCAATTGGATATTCCAAGCGTAGCCAGGTCCTTCTCCACTTGGTCTTTCCAACGGAGTGGAGGTCTTCCTCTTCCTCTGCTTCCCCCGGCGGGTACAGCGTCGAATACTTTCAGAGCTGGAGTGTTTTCGTCCATTCGGACAACATGCCCTAGCCAGCGTAGCCGCTGTCTTTTAATTCGCTGAACTATGTCAATGTCGTCATATATCTCATACAGCGCATCGTTCTATCGAATGCGATATTCGCCGTAACCAACGCGCAAAGGACCGTAAATCTTCCGCAGAATTTTTCTCTCGAAAACACGCAACGTCGACTCATGAGTTGTTGTCATCGTCCAGGCCTCTGCACCATTTAGCAGGACGGGAATTATGAGTGACTTATAGGGTTTGGTTTACGAGTCAAGACGAGACTACATAGTCAACACGCAAAAAAAAAAACCTTTTGGACCGATTTCCAATCTCCGAAACGCTGCTGTGGATTCTTACTGGTGTTAAAATATGGGTCACCTGTGGCAAGGTCAAAGAAAACGGTCGTGACGTAGCCACTATTGACGGTTAGCAAAGTTTTTTATGTTTGAAGTGACGGGCATGGAATCATCTACTCTGAACTGCTCCACCACGGCCAAACTCTTAATTCGGACGCAATCGGCCAGAAGCAGTCAAATTTTGGTCAAGAGGAGACCAAACAGAGGAACGATTGAACTGATAAAAGGCAGCAAACGCCTAAAAATAATCAGCTTTGATCTATAGAAGAAGTATGTTCCAGCAGGGTATCTCCAGGCCACATACTTCACCAGTACTATTTAGAAGCTCAGCGAATTTGATTGGAAGGTTCTTATGCATGCAACTTACGTTTCGGACCTGGCACCAAGTTCTTACTACCTGTTCCTGTCTGTGGCGAACGATTTTGCTGTGGAGAAATTTGTTTCGAGAGAATCGATTGTCCTAAAATTGTGTCAAAAGGGCTGAGTTTTTTATCCACCCTTTATGGGCGAAAGCATTTTAAACCCCTTTCGACCTAAAAAAAAATGTGAGTTTTATTTTATTTCATTTCCTCTTATGTGGTTATTAGTAATTGGATTTCAGTTTCTGGATTCCGTTACCGCCCTTTGAAACGAACATAACCTAATTAAGGGGTATTCTGGTCTGGAAGCATGAATTTCAGGTAATTTTTAAAGTGTCGTAAAAAAAAGGCAATTAATATTTTTACTATCCATTTTTTTTATTACTTCTTTGTTAATTTTAGAAGAGTACAGAAAAAAAAATAAAAACTAAAAAAAGTAAAAAGTTTCAAAAATTATGAGCTGACGAAGTGGGGGGTCTCTAAAAATTTCCACGTGACCATACCCAAGATTTCAACCCTCCTAGTTATCTGAAATGGAGGATGGAGTCATGTGTAGAAGTTCACGCAAGTGAGGAAAGTTCTCTGATCGCCATTCACTTGGGAGTGGCCAGAAACGATTCTTTTACACATGGCTCAAGCAGCTCACTACATCCGATCTTTGACAAAGTATCCTTTGGGTAGCCTAAGAACATCCGTTCGAAGGCGAAACATTCCCTACATAGGGTTGTGCGCTGGGCTTGGGACCCGCCACGTAAAAAACAATACCAATGAAAAAGTTTAAACAGCCTCGGATGAGAGACCCCCCTTTTGATTACGACCATGGCAAACGGAATAAGGACTACGATTTGAGGGCATGCACCTGGAATCGACATTGACATAGTTCAGCGAATTAAAAGACAGCGGCTACGCTGGCTAGGTCATGTTGTCCGGATGGATGAAAACACTCCACCTCTGAAAGTATTCGACGCAGTACCCGCCGGTGGAAGCAGAGGAAGAGAAAGACCTCCACTCCGTTGGAAAGACCAAGTGGAGAAGGACCTGGCTACGCTTGGAATATCCATTTGGCGCCACGTAGCCAAAAGAAGAAACGACTGGCGCGCTGTTGTTAACTCGCCTATAATCGCGTAAGCGGTGTCTACGCCAATTAAGAAGAAGAAGAAGTTATCTGAAACCAAAAAAAAGGTGATTAATCTAGAATAATGTTGCAATGGCCGGAACTACGGAAAAGTGGAAAAAATGTTTTTTCACAAAATGGCGACTGCCTGAAAAAAAAGTTTTTTTGAATCACTTTTTCTGACAATTTCGAATTTTTTAAAAATAATAAAAATAAAAATTTGGGGCTGGAGCTAGTTTCAACTATAGACAAGCCTATAAAGAAGACTCTATAAAAATTTCAAGTAAATCGGTCCAGTAGAACCGGAGAAATCGTGGGTATCGTTCCGAAAAAGTCAGTTTTCAGAAAAACGCGTTTAAAGTTTCGCGTAAAGTCTTTTGTTCGATTAGTTCCGACCGAACCAGTTTGGATGCCGGGTCAGAAAAATGTCTATATCTCCGAAAATAATTTGAATTTTGAAAAATCCTCTTGTACACATATTCTTGAATAGTTAAGCTTTGAAAATATAAAAAAAAATCGTTTTTTTTTTAATTTCTAGACCAGAATACCGCCTTAAACTAACTATGTTATGGCTCGACCAAAAGAAATGAAAAATCAGTAAGCAGTAACCACACACCTAAACATTGACCAACACCGTTATAACAGCTAATGCCATTAAATGCAATTTTCATATATATGTAGATGCATGTATATAAATGTGTTTGTGTAGGATTCGCATATACCGCTCCGCTTATCGGACTAAAGTGCCAGTCCGAGTTATTTGACCAGAACATTAAATCTTTGCGATTGCGCATGCGTCGCTTGGCTGCGGCGTTGTTGTACGCGCGTTGCACGGTGAGCTGCGCTGAGCAGGTGGGCAGACCGTACATATAACTTCAACGATACGTTCTGAATACCACTCAATATACAAGTATTAAGTGGAGCTTGTATTTACAAGTGACAATGTGTGTGTGTGTGTTCATATGCAGCGTTACGCCATTCTTAAGCCACCGCATCGGGTTTACCGCCCACCATTTTCGTAGTTGCGCCTGCTAACCTAAATAATGCAGCCAGTTTGACAGTGAACCGTAGAGCAGACGAAAGCGCCACTGCTTCTACGCGCTCGTATTTACTTTTAACAGTTTATGTAGGCTATTTGCCACACTCACCGGCCGCTCTGCTTGGTCAATTGCGAATTCTTTTTTGTTTTTTGATTTTTTTTATAGCAAACCATTTATTATGGCATAGATTTTGTGCGCGCATTGAGCTCGTCTTCAACTTGTGCATTCAGCGCATGCTCGTATGCTCTAACAATTTTTGGTGAAAGTTATTCCCAATCAAATGCAGCGTCAATCGAGCCGAGCTTCGGCACAATATACAAACAAGAACTATTGAGCAATGCCGAAGAATTCGTTGTACAAACACACATACCCATATGTAAGTATACATATACATATGTACTGCTTCATGCTTACGGCTTCTGAGCCATTTGATAATGTGGGTAATAGAATACGTAATTCGGTGCACGTTTGAGCCGCTTAAAATTATGCCACAACACATAGGACATAGCATAGCGTATTTGTGAACATAATAAGCGTTTTTGATTTCAAATTCAAATTCTATTTCTATGTTCATAATTTGTTCTAAAAACTATTTTTGTGCAAGCCTGAGTCTGAAGAGTCGAAAAGAATGTTAGAATCTAACGGTTTACCTTAAAAGTGCTGTTAAACCACGAACAATAACACATATTTCCACAAAATATCGGGGACAACGACTTGAAAACTAGCATTGCAATTCTTATTTAAGGTTTTTTCTACTTTCAGTTCTGAAAACACGCGTTTTTTCGTGAACTTTTTTGAAGCGGTTCTTCACCTAATAAATAAAACGAATGTACATTTACAAAACTTAATTTGCCTTAATAATCTATGATCTGTTTTAAAAAATTTGGACTTCTACTGAGGATCTCCGAAAAAGTGTCTTCTTTTTCTTCTTTATTGGCATAGACATCGCTTATTCGGTTATAGCCGAGTTTACAACAGCGGGCCAGTCGTTCTACCTTTTCGCTATTTGGCGTCAATTGGAAATACCAACAGCAGCCAGGTACTTCTTCACCTGGAGATCTTCCTCTTCCTCTAATTCCACTGACAGGTATGAAATCGAAAACCTTCAAAGAGAACACTCCAGTTTCTGCCATTCGGACAACATGACCCAGCCAGTCTCTTAATTCGCTGAACTATGTCAATGGAGTCGTATATCTCATACAGCTCATCGTTCCATTAAATACAAAATCCGCCGTGGCCAACGCGCAAAGGACCATAAGTCTTTCGCAGAACCTTTCTCTCGAAAACTCGTAACGTCGACTCGTCAGTTGTTGTCATCGTCCAAGCCTCTGCACCATATAGCAGGACGGGAATAATGAGTGACTTATAGAGTTTGACTTTTGTTCGTCGAGAGAGGACTTTACTTCTCAATTGCCTACTCAGTGCGAAGTAGCACCTGTTGGCAAGAGTTATCCTGCGTTGGATTTCCAGGCGGACATTGTTGGTGGTGTTTATATTGGCTCCTAAATAGACGAAATTATCTACAACGTCAAAGTCATGACTGTCAACAGTGACGTGAAAGCCAAGTCGCGTGTGCGACGACTGTTTGTTTAATGACAGGAGATATTTCGTCTTGCCCTCGTTCACTACCAGACTCATTTGCTCTGTTTTCTTGTCCATTTTTGATAAAGCAGAAAGAACAGCGCGGTTATTGAGGCCAATGATATCAATATCACCGGCATACGCCAGCTCTTATAAAAGATTGTACCTGCTCGATTAGGTTCTGCGGCTGAAATTATTTTCTCCAAAGGTAGATTGAAGAAACCCGAGCACGATAGGGAGTCGCCTTGACTGAAACCTCGTTTTGTCTCGAACGGCCCGGAGAAGTACCTCTCAATCCTAACAGAGCTTTTGGTATTCCTCAAAGTCAGTTTACATAGCCGCATAAATATTGCGGCATTACCAAATTCAGACATAGCATAAAGGCAGCTCCTTTTCGTGCTGTCAGAAGCAGCTTTGAAATCGACGAAGAGGTGGTGTGTGTCGATTCTCCTTTCACGGGTCTTTTCCAAACTTGGCGCATGGTGAATATCTGGTCAGATATTGTTTTTCAGGCCTAAAGCCGCACTGATAAGCTCCATCCAGTTTGCCGATGGTGGGCTTTAATCTTCCACACAGTACCCTCGATAGAACCTTATGTGCTTATCTCACGGTTGTTGGCGCAGATTGTGGAGTCACCTGCTTGTGGATTGGGTAGGGCACATTTAAATTGCAATCGTTGGGCGTGTTCACATTCTACAAAGAAGCTGATGCATGATCCTTATCAGTTCATCGCCGCCGTATTTGAATAGCTCGGTCGCCAATCTATCGGGGGCCGCTTTGTTGTTCTTCAGACAATGACCCGTCTGAACTTCTTCATGGGCGGGCAATGGAACGTCCGCTTTATCGTTAGCGATTGGGAAATTGGGTTCACCATCTCCGTTTTTTGGCTGCAACAAGATAGTGATCCGAGCCGATGTTAGGACCTCGGAGTGTGCGCACGTCTACAACACTGGAGACGTGTCTTCCGTCTGATCAATGAGGCTGGTGACTTTTCGATCCGAAGACAGCCAGGTGAAACTGAACGAATCAGTTTGTATGGAAAACTTTTGCCAAGATATCTTCCCGAAATTTCGCATGAATTATTGTCCAAGACTAAGGTACAATATCCGATAAAATTGTTCAGCTCGGAACACTTTAACATATAGCTGCCATACAAACTGAACGAACAGAAGAAAGTCCTTGTATGGAAAAGTGTTTTAAGTTAACGGTTTTTCTTATTTAATGTCGTTTTAGAGCACATCGCATTGGTTTTGTTATTATTGTAACGGGTACCTCATTCATCTCATAGGATGGTAAGGATTAGATAACTTGTCGTCGACGTCATTCAACTGTAGGCCCAGGAAACGTGGCATTTCGACGAGGTCAGACCAAAGGGAGAAACGTGTCAGATGAGTAGGGTTAGCAGGATATATACTTGATATGTCAGGGCCTATTATGGATAAGTGAGAGTTTAACCTGCTACAGTATCCAGAACGATGCTGCGCAAAGGTCACTCTCGTTTCTCGCGGCAACTCGAGCTCTTCGTCTACAGCGGGTGGTGGTTGACTCCAAGTACACCATACACTGAGAGTGAGTCGGTGAAGGTGTTAATGGCCCCACTGTGAATGGCGGTCAGTGCATGTCGGAAATTAGTTGCATTCGTCTTGTCGGCATATTGTTTGATGTCATCGACGCAGTTGAGGAATGACCTCTCGACGTTCCTAGTAGGCGGTTCCGCTCTAAGCAGGTAACTGCAGAAATGATTTCTGCGAAAGCTCCCCAGCAGGAACTGCTTAGAGACGTGCCCTTTATGCTCCTTAATTGAGAGCATATGGGTCTCACTATGCAGGTGTTCAATGGGAGACATCAAGAGGTATCCCGTCGTAATCCGGATCGCAGTGCTCTGACAAGTTTGCAGCTTCCTCGTTTGCATTTCACAGCATTCAGGCGACCATGTTGATGCGGCGTAGCTAAAGACCGGCCGCCCGACTGCCTTGTATGTTGCCAAAAACGTTTCTTGGCCTTTCGCCATGTGCTGCCGGCTAGCGACTTGAGGATTTTGTTGCAGCTCTCTACTTTGGCAATAGTCGCGGTGGTGTGAGGAGTGAAGGATCGCAGTGCCCACAACAGCCGGTTCTGCATTATCCGAATTGACCCGGATTTTATCCTGCCAAGAGCTATTATTACGGAGATCTAACCTCGTTTAGATCGGCAAGTCTTAGTAACAAATTTTTGATGTGCGCTAACGGTATACAAGAGAAAGCAAAAATATGGCAACTCTGCAGCCAACTAACGGCATTTATAGAAAACCATTGACTTTGCAATAAAATCAACTAATACTTTTATTTATATTATATTGTATATATATTTATATTTATATATATATATATAGATATATATGTATTTCGATATATTTGTAATATTAAGTATATTAAATCTACAGTGTATCTCATTATTGTTAATAAACTTGCTGCTTTAGTTACGTTTTTTTGTTTTTTTTTTATTTTTATTATTGATAGTATTGCGCGGCCGCATTGGCGCGGGAGAGGGGCGCAAGTATTTTGACAATAACTTTTTATATAATTTTATTTTTTAAGAATTAAAACTAGTAGAAGTAATTTTACTTGTTTTTGAGTTTTTCTTTTTGTAAGCAACATACAAGCGCGTATACATAAACTACTACATACGTATTTATGTATGTATGCGTGTATCTAAGTAGTTTTGTGGTCGAAAATAACGGTTTACATTTCATTTAAATTATTATAAGTTTCCAAAAAAAACTTTGCGCGCGCTTGCTGCCACTTAGCGCTCGAATTCAACACTTTCGGAGCGCAAGTTTAATATTTACTGCATGTATATAACTAATTATATGTACATATGTATGTATGTATGTACTTATTTTTGTAAATAATAATAAAAATAAAAAAAATATGTTTAAATAATTATAATTAATTAATTTAGCATAAAAAGTACAAAGCACATGTGAGCAAACACTTAACTGTAAATACATACAAACAAGTATATTGCATAGTGTGTGTGTGAGGGTGTGAGTGTGTAGCTTAAAGTAGAATACAAAAATAAAAAGCGTGCACGTAGACTTAATACATATAAATATTTATAATAGTTAAATCATGTATATATATAATAGTTGCATATATACTATATATACTTATATGTATGCATGTATGTATGTATGTATGTGTGCTGTGTTTAAAATGTGCAATTTTTATTAAACAATTTAATTTATAAATAAAAGTAAAAAATAATGTTGCTGCTGCATAAATCCAAAAAAATTACAACTACAAAGGCGAAAATTGCGACTACTTGAGTTTGAGTGCCAAAATAACGATTTAACGATTTTTAATTTGTTGTATTATGCCTTCAGCGCCTGCCAATTAAGCGTGTGAAATGTAATTTATTGAAAATCCCTTTTTTATATATATTTACATACATATGTATATATATGTGTGTATGTATGTATATACTATACCGCTGAATTCAACTTTTGTGGTTGTGTATGAGTGAGTCTAACGCTAAGGCTAAATATACAGTAGTTTAAATAACTAGCACTAATTTTTTACTTTATAATTTATTTAATGTTTTTTAATAGGTATTTTTTAAAAATAATTTTTCAAATTTTTAAAAATAATTTTAAATTTTTTTAAATATTTTTTTTAAATTTTGTATGAAAATATTTTTTTCAAATTTTTCAAAAATATTTTTTTAATATATTCTGCAATATTTTTTGACAATATATTCTTAAAAATAATTTTTATAAGCCAATACATATGTATGTATGAATATACATACATTGTATATTGAGAAATGATTACAAAAAATTTTGAAAATACATACATATGTATGTACATATATTAAAAAAAATGTTTGAAGATGTTTGACAATATATTTTCAAAAACATGTTTAAAGATGTTTGAGCACATATTATCAAAAACAAATTCAGAAAAAAATATATTGAAAAATGATAAAAAAAAAATGTATGAAAAAAAAGTTCAGAAAAAAATATATTGAAAAATGTTTAAAAAAAATAATGAAAATAATAAATTTCATGTATGACTGAATCTAACGCCAAAGCTAAATATACGGTAGTTTAATTTACTAGCAGTAGCAGTATTGTTTTATTTTATAATTTATTAAATTTTTTTTTCAATATTTTTGAAAATAAATTGTATAATTTATTTAATTTGTTTTTTTTTAATATTTTTTGAAAATAAATTTTTCAAATTTTTTAATATTTTTGAAAACAAATTTTTCAAGTTTTTAATATTTTTGTTTTTAATTGTGTTTAAAAATTTATATTTTTCAAAATTTCTTTAATATTTGTTGCAATATTTTTTTAATAATATAATGTTCAAAATATATATTTTTCAAATTATAAATTCAAATTTTAAAATATAAATTGAAAATATCTTTTTCAATTTTTTTTAATATTCTCTGCAAATATTCTTTTTGAAAATAATATAATTCATGATATAATATTATTTTCAAAAATGGTTTTTGCGAATTTTTTCTTCAAACATGTTTTTGAAAATATATTTTCAATCATTTTTTTTAATCATTTCTCAATATATTGTTTTCTAAAATGCCTGTTTTTTTAATTATATTTAAAAAATAATTTTTTTAATATTATTTTATCAATAATTTTTTTTGGAAAACAATACTACTTTTAAAAAACATTATTTTCAAACATTATAATAAAATAATATAACTCATAATATAACAGGTATTATTTTCAAAAATTTTTTTGCAAATTTTTTCTTCAAACATGTTTTTGAAAATATATTTTCAATTTATTTTAATCATTTCTCAATATATTGTTTTCTGAAATGCCTGTTTTTTTTTAATTTTATTACCAAAAGAAAAGTTTTTCAATATTACTTTATCTATATTTTTTTTTTGGAAAACAATACTACATTTAAAAAATATTATTTTCAAACATTTTTTTGGCAAATTTTTTCTTCCAACATGTTTTTGAAAATATATTTTCAATCATTTTCTGAAATTCCAGCTATTTTTAATATACATGTGTATAGCCAAAAAATTTAAAATATTTTGAAAATAATATTACTATATTTTGAAAATAATATAATTTTTAAACATTTTTTTTTGCAAAATTTTGAAACATGTTTTGAAAATATATTTTCAATAATTTTTTTTAATCATTTCTTAATGTATTGATTTTTGAAATTTTTTTTAAATATATTGTCAAAAAAAATGTTAATATTTTTTCAATATTTTTTGGAAAATATTTTTTTTCACAATTCTTATTTTGAGTATTCTTTTAAAAATATTTTTTTTTTGGAAAATATTTTTTTCGCGTTTTTTTTTTTGTGTTTTTCTTTCACTGTAGTGATGTACCAAGGAGCTATTTGTTCAATATTAAATTTCTAATAAGTGGCCTAAACATTTAATAAACACAATTAGCAAGTATTTAGCGCGTGCAGCGTGCCTGTGTATATACATATGTATTTACTAAAAGTATGCAACACTAGACTTCAACTAAAGCACCACGCCCCTATAACTTTGACTTTGCGGAGTTTTAACCGCCCGCTTGCTGCCTGATTGCCTAAACGTGCCTGCGTTACGCCCACATTGCGTTGAATGTTGCACAAAAGATGCTAAAAAAAATATTTAAATAAATCAACTACACCTAACACATACACATACACATATTCGAATACAGAAAATATTAATATTTGCTAACGGGCGCGCAGCCACGCGCATATAATTATCTACAACTACACACATGCGCGCGCTTGTGTGTGCTTGCCGACCACTACTCGTATGCTCTTCCTATTGCATCTAAAAGCCGCGCAACAACGCGTTAACAATGTTCGTGCGCGTGTGTTGTTATGTGTTGTAGTCGTCGTGCTGTGAGCTAAAGTAGCTGACAAGCCCGCTAAATTCGCTCGCTTGCCCCTCACCGCTGTCGGCTACAACTGCCGCTGTGGTTGTACCCTGCGCTGATGAGGAGTCATCAGCCGCTTCGGCTTGTATGCCGCCCGGTGAGCTGCGTGAACCCGACGACTCACCCGCTATGACAAGTGGTGATTTGGTGTGTGCCACCGCGTAGGTTTCCAGTGTGGTGAGTTTCTTGCGTGGCGGCGCTTGTGGTTCACTGACAACGGCTGGTGCTGCTGCTGCTGTTACCGTTGCCGTTACAATTGGCCCTTTGCTGTTGACTATGGTGGCGATGGGTGCGCTTACAGCGGCTTCAGTCACTATTGCACGCGTTGGTATTGCCACGGGTGTTGTAGTTTGTGGTGTTGTTGTTGTTGGTTGTATGGGTGTTGATGTTGGCGCTTGTATTATGGTTGGTGTTGGTCTTGATGGTGACTTTTGTACAATATTACTTTTGTTTAAATTGGCGCTAGCGCTCGATGGTGGCGCTGCTACGATGACTGAGCTTGGCTTCGCTATAGTTGTTGTGATTGCGCTTGCTGGCACGCTTGGTTTTGTGGTAGCTATTGGTGTTGTTGTGATTGCAGATGCTGCGGATACTATTGTTGGCGGTACGGGTGGCGCTGAAATTGTTGCCGCTGTTGTTGGTGGCGGGCCGCCGCCGCCGCGTGATGTAGGCGCAGGCGTAGATGTAGGCGGTCGTTGCATGGGTGGTCCATGTGGTGTGGTTAGTGGTGGAGGTGGTGGATAGTATCCATATGGTGAATAAGCGCCTGAAAAAACGAAAGTTTATAGTTTGGGTGGTAAGTTAATGTGTGGAGACTTTTTGGAGAAAAACATTGTAGTTTATGTTGTTAATTGTAAATAAAAGAGGAACGGAAGGCTGTAAAGTTAATGTGTGGAGACTTGTGTTGGAGACTTTATAAACTAATTTAGTTTATGACGATAATTCTTTACTGAAAGTTTAAGATACAAATCGGAACGGTAAGCTGGTGTGAAATTGGTGTGCGGAGACTTTTTTGGAGAATTTTCATATTTATTTAATTTATGTAAATAAACCTTATGATGCAAGATTGAGATCGAAATCGAAACTTCAGATAAAGATGAAATTATAGTGGGGAGACTTGTATTGGAGATTTTTCAAAATTGTTTTATTGATGTTTATACACTTTTTAATATAAATTTAAGATAGAAATGTATCCAAAAGATAAGCTGGTTGTGAAACTGATGTGTGGAGATTTGTGTTGGAGACTTTTTAATTTTTTTTTTTTAATTTATGTAAATAAACTTTTGATGCAAAATTGAGATGGAGATCGAAACTTAAGATAAAGGTTAAATTAGAGTGTGGAGACTTGCATTGGAGATTTTTTAAAATTGTTTTATTGATGTTTACACACTTTTTAATAGATGTTTAAGATGGAAATTTACACTAAAAAATAAAATGGTTGTGAAATTGGTGTGTGGAGACTTGTGTTAGACTTTTCAAAAATGTTTTATTGATGATCATACATTTTTTAATAGAAGTTTAGGATGGCAATTGGATTAACATTTTATTGTAAGTCGAAGATTGAAGACAAATTGGAAAGAAAGGCTGTAAAGTTTGTGTTTGGAGACATTCCAAAATATTTTTAGATTATGTCGTAGGTGAAAGAAGCTCTGAGCTGTATGTTAAGTATTTGATATTGGAAGAAAAGAATTAAAAAAAAAGTCGAAAAAACCGAGAAGAAGATGTCTAAGGACAATGGGGAAAGAGAGAATGAGAGCCTAAATACTAATTTTTGACCTAAACATTTCTCGAATCCTGTGCCATAATTATTCTCAAACGTGAACTCTCACAAATTTTAATATATGTACTTACGTGGGCCACTAGCAAACTCCGGTGCGCCACTTACTGGAACACGTAGATTCGGCACATGCGGTCCACGTGGCACAAAGCTTGGATTACCGTATATGGGAGGCCTGAAGAAAAAATATAGGATATAAATATAAAAATTTGTAAATGCAAAAATAAACAAAGTTGATTCAGAAACCTGTTGCTTACCGATATGGATTTAAATGTGACGTAGAATGACGCGCTGGCGGTGGCGGACCGCCATACATGCTGGCGCCCATGCCGCCCGGCACATGATGATCACCCGGCGCTGGATAAGTCGGCCGTTCGCCAGCACTACCCTGCGGCGGCGGACCATGATTTGCCAAGGACGAGACGCTGCCACGCAATGGCGGCGGTGGGCCATAGCTTTGACGCATACCATGTGGCGGCAGACCCGGCATACCGGGACCATCACGATGCCGTGACATGGAAGGCGGTGGCCGAGCGCCAGTCACGGCCGCCAGCGAGGTTGGCGGCGCAAAGAAGCGGGCAACTGAAAGGAAATAAAAAAGGAGAAATTGAAATTCAATGCAACAAACAGCGCAAGCGCGTTAGCTCACCATCAGCGCCGGGATATAAATTGCTCATGGCGCGCACGACGCTTGCATGCGCGGCGGCTGCAGGTAGTTGCGGCATACGCGTAATTACGGATGCTTGTGAAACTGTAGGGGCACCGCTGACGTTGGGGCCTTCTTGTTGCTTGTACAGCTGTGGCGGCGGCGCATTAGCTGAGGCAGACAGTGCTGACTTTATGACGCTGCCGCCGGCACCATTACTTGCGGGCGATTCACTTGCTTTATCCGATTGTGTTGTTGCTGCGGTAACAGCAGCAGCGGTTTGTTGTTTTTGCAATGTATCACGCAGCGGTGTAATCTTTTTCCGTCTACCGCGCGGCTTAGGTTCCGTTTCGGCCTTATTGACACCGGCTGTGGGCGCAGACGGCGGCACACTACTGGCACTCGCGCCGCCAGCGGGTGGACCACTACCAGCGCTGCCGCTTGTCGCAAGCAATGCTTCACGTGTAGCAGACGCGCCCGGCAATGGTTGCGTTGTGGGCGGGAGATTGTGGCGCGCCGCTGCAGCAGACATAAGGTGCTGGGCGGCCAACATCTGTTCCACCGTCATGCCCGCCGGTAGACGCGGTAAATGCTGAGGCGGAAAACTGCTGCGGTTGAGTGGTTGACCAAGCGGCGCGTTCAGTGCGCTCTGTAGCAGATGTGTGGGTGGTTGCGCCGATGGATGACGCTGTAGCAGATGTGCGAGTGGCATGTTCGTACCATGTGGTGGAAATTGATGACGTAGCAGTGGTGGATGCAACGTGGGCATCGGTAGGCGTTTGCGCATTGGTTCCTGTAAGCCGGACGCCAAAGGGGACGACGACATATGATGCGCTCCAGCAGCTGAGCTGGCGCCTGGCATTTGTGCAAGCGCGGCGAGCGCTGGATTTATCAGTGAGGTCTTCTCCAGACCGCCAGGTGTGTTGGTTACAACGACACTGGAAGTATTGCTAGGTAGATTGGCAGGTGGTGTTGGCGCAACAGCTGGCGGCGCGGTTGATACAGCTGGCGTTTCTTTGGATTTGTTCGTTTGCTTCGTCGGTGTGCGCAACACTTCGTCGGCTGGCGGTAGGTCACGTGCTGCAGCAGCTGCGCTCAATTCCTCCTCTTCTTCCACCATACGTGCTATGGTATCCTCATCCATGTCTTCGGGGAAATCGTCCGGCAAATCGGCATCGTCGAACTCATCCACCTCATCGACATTATCCGAATCGCCGACACTTTCGCCCTTCCGCTGCAGATATTCCGCATCCAATGCCTTGGCTTGACGTATCACTGACAATGGCACTGTCGACAACGAATCACTCAGCTTGGCCGGTGAACGTTTGTCTTTTTCGCCATCCGCTTTGATCGGCGTGAGCCGCGGTGTGGCGGCCAGTTTTGCGCCCTCAGCATTCTTTTCGGCCAACATACGTTTGATTTCCTCTTGACGTTGTATGAATTTCTGACGCTCTTCAGGCGGTGTATCTGGTCGTTTCACGCCTGGTTTTATGCCACCGTCAGAGCTCTCATCGTCGAAGTCCTCCAAGTATGCATAGCGACGTCCACGTGTGCGTCGCGTGCTGTCCTCACTATCCGAAAAGCTGTCCTCATTTTCAGATTGTTTCTTCTTCTTCTTCGATGCTGTGGTCTTGCCTTTACCTTTACCCTTGCCTTTGCCCTTCGAAGAGTTGCTGGATTTGAGTGGTTGCGAACGCGGCTGTTTACCTGAACCCTTACCACCGGTAATGTCATCATCATCTTCCTCTTCTTCCTCTTCACTTTCGCTAATATCATCGTCTGAGTACTCAACGCGCTTGACTTTCTTGACCGGTTGCTTCTTAAGTTTCGGTGACTTGCGTGCGACATTTGAGCTGTTGCCTTTACGTTGCTTCTTACGTTTCGACGGATACCAGGCGCCGTCAGATTCGCTCGTCGTATCGTCGCACAAGTCAGCGCTATCAACATCTTCGAGATTTTCGGAAGCCTCCGAGTCCGTCTCCGACTCAGAGCAGTCCCAATCATCGCTTTTCTTCTTTTTCGACTTCGGCCGATCTTCCTCCTCTTCGTCATCATCACTCTCGTCTACCACGAAGCGTCGATCTTTGCGACGCTCACGAATTGCACGTCTCGCGGCTTTACGTTGCTTTTTATTTTTCTTGCCACGTCGTCGAAATACCTCTAAGCTCGAATCACTATCGGTCGAAACGGAAATGGAAGTATCTTCTTCTTCATCATCGTCAAATGAAGAGGTTTTAAAATCTTCATCAGATGCATTGTCCTCCTCGGAGCTAATATCCAAGGTAGTCAATTTGCGTGGCTTCTTTTTGATAGAACCCTTCGGCTTCGCCTTACGTTTCAGCACTTCATCTGAGTCATCGCCGTCGTCTGACTTCGTTTTGCCATCCTCTTTTGTTTCTTTTTCCTTATCTTTCTCATTTTCATTTTCTGTGTCCTGCTCTTCTGTTTTTATCGCGTCTTTCTCATCTTTAACCGTGGTTTCGTCCTTTTCCAATTGTCGCTGACGTGCCTTTTCCTCTTTATCCGCCTCCATTATGGTGGAAATGTCTTTGCCGCGTCCCAAATTACCAGCACCCGCCAACTCATCCATTTCTTTCTTTAACGCCGAGTTGATAAGATCATCGTATTCGTTCAACCGATAACTGACATTGATTTGTCGTCGCTTGCGCAACTTGTAAATCGGCTCGTCATCACTGTCAGTTAACGAGGATGATGAGGAAGAACCCGTACCGCTACGCGAACCACCACTATCGCTGCCCGACCTATGTGAGCCACTGCCGGTGCCACTATCCGAGTCATTCCGTTGACGACGTCGGCTGGCGATACCGCGTGCGGCTGCGCGCCGACGACTTCGCCCATCACCACGTCGTCGCTTGTGACTATCACGATAGTTTTCGGTGCGTGATTTACGACTGCTGGTGCCTTTCTTCACCAACGGTTTATCATCATCGCTATCATCATCACTAGCGCTGCGTTTTTTGTTGCGCTCATCGCTTTTACCGTCATCCGAACTGCCACTGCTGCCACTTTCGTCTTCGTCATCCTCACCTTCCTTACCGTTTTCACCACGTCGTTTACTCTTCTTCTTCTGCTTTTTACGCTCTTTTAGTTCCTTCTGCTGCTGTTTCTCATTCTCAAGACGCTCCTGCTCGGCGCGTTCTGCTTCGGCGGCCAGCCGTTTATTTTCCACCTCCTGCAAACGCTTCAGCTCAACAAATTCATCGAAATCATTCAGCTGTTTCTCCAAGGCCGCAATCAGCTGCTCTTGCTGGCAAGGCGGACAATACCAATCGCCTTCGGGTATGTAGAATAGCACAGGCGATAGACAAGAACAATGATAACCCTTGTCACAGTTATCGCACAGTAGTATCCACTCGGGATGATCAGATTTACCGCATTTTTGACAAGCTTCCTCATCGCCATCTTCACCCTCCTCGGCGTCCTCTTTGCGCGCGGTACGCGCACGTTTCATGGGTACCACTTGCGTTTCGTCTTCCAAATCGGATTCCGGTGAGAATTCGTGATCTGAACGGAAGAGCGGTGAACCTGGATCGCTATACTGTGGGGGTTCATCTTCTTCCTCCGGTTCTTCTTGTTCCTCCGAACCCGATGACCAACCATCTTTGCCGGGGCATTTCTTTTTCGCTTTTTTCTTCAACTCCACCTCGCTTTCTTCGGACGAGGATGGTTCCGAGGGTTCTACCACAGTCGGATCTGTCTGTTTTTCAGCCTTTTTCTTCTTCTTCAGTTCCTGCTTCATGGTACGTAGCGCTATCTCTTCGAGTTTGCGCCGTTCAGCCTCCTCACGTATTTTCTGCTGTGCAATGCGCCGCGATTGACGCACCGGCGTTTCGGAATCGATAGTATCAATAATATTAGTGGCATCCACTTCACGTTGCTTGCGTGGCCCACGTCCACGAGCACCGGCCGGCGTGCTTTCAGTCGCGTTCTTTTCTGGCGTTGTAATTTTGGTAGGTGAAGGGGTGGGTGTGGACTTTACTAACGGCGTTTTCTCTGCTTTTTCCAGCGTGGCTGTAGTTGAAGTTGCAGGCGTGCTGGCGTTCTTCACACTTGATGCATTAGTTGTAGCGAGTTTCTTTTCCGGCTTGGACTTCGGCTAAGAATAAACGAGTTTTTAGTATATATAAAAGTATGATATATTTGCAATTAAATTTAAATTACCTCTTCATGAACACTGTTTGCTGTCTCCTTTTTAGCATCCTTCTTTGTAGCTTTTGAAGCTTTCGGCTTTGGCTTAGCTTTTGCTTTAGATTCCTTACTACTTTCCTTGGCTGTTGGTGTGCTAGCAGCTGCTTTCTTAGCTGTCTCCTTCGAAGTTGTTGTTGTAATTGTTTCCGTGATTATATTTTCCATAGCAGTATCCTTTTTGGCATCCTCCGCGGTAACAGGCTCCGCCACAGCCTTGACCGTCTCTTTTGACTCACTTTTCTTATCTTCTTTTATGTTCGTCTTTTTGGGTGTTGCGACAGGAGTTGTTGCCTTCGCACCACCTCGAGTACGTTTCGGTTGCGGTAACTCGGCATAAATGACCGTCGCAGCGCTGCGTCTACTTGAGCGACGCCCAAAAGTGGTAACCTCTGCAACAGGTGAAGGACTTTTTTCTTTCTTCACCACGACCTCCGTGGTTTTAGTTTCATGCTCCACCAACGTTTCATATTTCATTTCCTTGTTACTCTCCGACTCTTTCGCTCCGGTCACCTTCACTTCCTCGCTACTGCGGCGCTTACGTTGACGCTCCGGTGTCTTACGATCTGGCGTTTTACGTGGCACGCTTGCCCGTTCGGCGAATAGGGATTCGTTTACTTTGCGTTCAGGTGTCTTCCGTTCGGGCGTCTTGCGTTCCAGCGTCTTACGTTCTGGTGTCGGATCTTTATCCTCACTGCTATGTGTTTCCAACTTGTTTGCCGCCGTTTCTATGGCGGCTGCAGTTGCCCCTGCATCGCTAATGGTCCGCTTGCGCGGTATGGAGTCCTCATCACTCTCCTCCTGTCGTAGTTGTGTGAGTAAATTCTTTTTTAACGGTTTGGTGATTGGCGACTTTTTAGGTGGCGAAAATGTGGCAAGCGGCGAATCCGCATCGTTAGCATTGGTCGTTGTTGCTGTAACGACTATTGTTGTCGCGGCTTTTGTTGTATGTAGTGTCTCCACCTTTACTGTGGGCGGTGTTGGTGCCGCTTTTTCACTAGACTTTTTCAATTTCTTCTCAATGATTTCGGCAAGCGTCGGCTTCTGTCGGCCCGTTGTGGTTGTTGGTGTTGCATGCACCGGTGTTAGCGGTAATGTTGGCGCTGGTGATGACATTGATGGTACCAACGGTTTTGCTGCGCTTACCAAAGGTAAAACTGTCGTTGCAACAGCGGGAAAAGCTGGCGGAAATGCTAAAGTTGTTGTTGGACTTGTCAAGTTCAGCGCCACAGTCTTCTCTTCAGTCGCCGAAATGGTAGTTTCTGTCTGCTTTGCTGCTTGCGCTTGACTACACTCACGCTTAGCGGCCGCTTCTTGTGCTACTTTCAGATTTTTCACACAGCGTTCAATTTGCCGGCGTGGCGTTATGATTTTACGCCTACGACGCGCTTCCTCTTCACCACTCGAAGAGGTTGTCTCCTCAACACGTCCTTTTTGTGCCTCCACCTTTTTGCGCAGATCGGCGTTTGTTATTTTTGGACGCATTTTTATGCGCTTACCACCTACATCTGCTGGATCGAGATCATCTTCGGTAGCAAGTTCTTCCGGTTGCTCTGAATGTATATCCACCTCACTCTCTGATGTCGATAAACGGTGTGTCGCAGGTGCTGGCATATCCTCAAGTCGTCGTTTGCGATTGATGATAGTAGGCGGTGTAGCGGCGGCGGTTGTGCTGGCACAAGTGTTAGTGACCGAGACGATATTCGTGACCGACACGGCATTAGTGACCTCATTGCTTACTGATTGTGTAACGGTTAATGTGCTAGGTTTGACATTTTTCAAATCAGTTTTTGAGCTTTCGCTGCTATTATTTATTATTGGCAAGGTTTTCTCTTCGGTATGCTCGTTACTTTTTGTTACCGGCTCAGCGAGTAATTCATGAGGTGGCTTTTCAATTTTTATTGGTTCGATTTCAAAGGTTTCTTTTGGTTTACAACTCTTATTTTCTATTGTTAACTCAGTATTAGCGTTAACTTTAGTATCTACTTGCTCGGTAACTGGATTTTCCTCTGTCTTTTCAATTTCGATATCTTGCGCTGTTTTTGTGGACTTTGGTAGTATGATATCGTTATCTTCGTCATTGCTAAGAATTTCAGGCGCTTTGGGCTCATTAACACTAGTCGTAATGGTAGTTTCACTTTGTATAAGTTCTTCACTTGGTTTAACTTTGACGTCTCTGTTTACATCCGGTTTCTCGGTTAAATTATTTTCTTCTAAAGTCTGCTGCTTCCCAGCAGCTTCAACACCGTTTTCTGTGTCCGCTTTATTTTGATCCTCAGCTTTATTATCGTTTAAACTATTTTCAGTATGCTCGCCTTTACTAACTGACAGCTTTTCTACTGACTCGTCACTACTTTTTGAATCATCATTATTCGTCACATTTTCTTTCCGTTCGTTCACTTCTTCTTCAAAAATTTTAGCACAATTTTTCAGTTCTCCACTTTTATCTTTTTCTACAGGATTGGTACCACTTTCAACATCGCCACCGTTAGCAGTCACTTTTTCCTCTAAATCTTTGTTTTCATGCGCTTCCTTGTCCTTGGAACTAATTTCCCCTTCATTTTTTGAATCTAGATCCTTTTCTTTCTTTATATCTAGAGCCCCTTCTTTCTTTAAATCTAGATCCCCTTCTTTCTTTAAATCTATATTATTTGCTTGTTCACTTTTTTCTTTTGCAAGAACAAGATCACTTGTTTCTTTTAATTTTTTTTCGGCGTCTTTTTCAGCTTCAACACATTCTTCATCTTTCTCATTCGTCGCATTTTTAAATATTTCACTTGCTTTGTCAACAACCTGTGAATTTCCACCATCATCACCATCCATATTATTTCCTTCATCTTTTGCTTGTTGCTGTTTCATCGGACTGAGTTTAAGGCAACCAGGTTCACCAAAGAAAAATGTTGCCTTCGGTTCGTTTGTTTTTGTGGGTGTCGTCGGTGTGGTTGTTGTTGTTGTTGCTGCTGCAGTCTCAACATCATTTTTGCCATTACCAACTAAGCACTCAGCACCAGTTCCTTCACCGTGTACGTAAAACGTTGCTTCTTCAACCACTTCTCCCACGATTGGATCTGTATATGGTACCTCGCAAACTTCGTCGTAGTCGCCGAAAAATATTGTGTTTAGAGAAAATTGCTTATTTGTGTACACCCCTTCGCAATCTTCGCCAGCACCCTCACCGCTTACTATAAGGGTGGGTTCTTCAATGGCTTCACCAACATCATTCAACTCTTCATCAGAGTCACCATCTGAGTCTTCTATTTCTTTCTCCTCATTTTCATCCTCTTCGGCAGCTGCACTGTCTATATCCTCTTCTTCAATGGATAGCTCCTCTTCATCAACGTCGTCCTCATCTTCATCACCTTCCTCACCCTCTTCCTCTTCCTCGGATATAGTGTTCTCATAACGACTGGGCTTTTTAGCGCGATTCACGTCCAAAAGTGAAGGACGCGCTTTCTTTATGATATTTAATTCTTCACTTCGTGGTGAACTTTTTTCGACATCATCCAGACAACGTTTTGCTGCTTGCGATGTTATTTGAGTTGTGGTATTTGGTGACGATACAGCTAATTTACCGTTATTTGATAATTTTATGCGCAAATTTGGTATACGCGCTTCTTCCTCCTGTGAGTCATCTTGTTCCTCTGGCGGCGGTGGTTTTTCCACTTGAGCTGTGCAACTGTTACTACTACTGGTGTCTTCATCAACTCCAATATCTGTAGAGGGCAACACCACTTCATTGCCACGCAGTCGTGATATGAGATTAACTAATTCTTCACGTGTCGTAGCGACCACTTGCCAAATTTCCTCGTCTAGATGTTCCTGATATACGCGCAAATTGCCATCAGAATCTTGTGTAAAATAGTAAGTGTGTCCAAGACGATCACGCCCTATCGGTTGCGAACGTAAGGAATCTGCACTCATTGTAAGTATTTGAGCACGAAACTTGCCATTGCGTTGAAATTGACTTTCAAGCAATTCCTGTAAAAAGTTTATAAAATTTAAAACTATAGTATTTCATTGTTGTTATTCGCTTACCCTGAAAATTCTTAGTTTTACTTTTAAACTTGACTTTTTGTAGCCAAAACGTTCTACCTCCCATGCATCCTGCGCGGAATATGAGAAACAAAACTTACTTAGCGCTGATTCCCAACTTTTCTCGTGCACGGTTTTGCGCGTTTTACGCAAAAGTTTTATGTGTAGATCACGCAATTGATCGATGACTAAAAAAAAAATTTAACGCTATATAAATCAAATTTGATTGAAATTACCATAAGAACGCTTACCTTCATCTGTATTTGTAAGCCACTCTTGCAAATGCTTGAAATTGGGTAACGGTATGCCCAAATCCTTGGCGAACTTTTGCAGGAATGCACATATTACCGCAAAATCTGGATCATTGGCACAGGAACGTAGTGTGGTATTAAACGCTTCCTCTTCTCCCTCTTCGTTGCAACCATCGTCTTCTTCTTCTTCTCTTTTCATTTCGCCCGTTGCAGCTGATGACGCCGATGTCGACGCCGCAACTGCTGCTGCAGCTATCATCGACGACGCCATCTTTCATGCAATTTATGTTCTCCACTACCACCACGCTTCCCGACAACCGATCAACTAAATTTTTCGCGTACAAACACACGCCCGCACAGCGTTTAGCGATACCTTCCTCAATATTTTTGTTATTATTTTTAAAACTAATTTTTTGCTACTGCTTATATTCCGTTCGGTCAGCGTCAAATGGCGCTGCTTTGTTCGACGCCACTGAGCTCGTCTTTGATCTACTCACTCACACGCTCAATCGTTGTCTTTTTCGTTGCCTTCCTTAGAAAAAATTTCTCATTGGCAAAAACTTCTCGACTTCAATACACCGAACATTGAAAATGCAAATTTCCAGCCCAAATCATACATCCAGTTACACTTTTTATATTTTACACAATGCACAACATCTTTATACAATTATTTGTATAATTTTCAAATGGATATTTTGTACAAATTCCAAGTAATTTTCTATAAAACAGCGCAGCACACAAAAAATAACAAATTTTCTACCACAATTCTTCAATTCTCTTTCGGTAATGGAGAATGATTAGTATCCAAGCGTGTTGCCGGATCGACGTGTTATCGATATATGTGTTTAAAATTCAACAAGCGCATAGCCAGTCTTTTTAACACAACAAATATCTAAAAACTGCTATCAGAGTTAATAACGATAGTTTCTAAGTCGTTATTTATAATTTTTGTAAATTTAGTTATGGTTTCTTAGTTAATTTTTGCATTTTAATAAAACAGAAATTTCGATTTATTTGAAAATTGTTATCGCATGAGTTAAACAAATGCAGAGTTGCATTTTTACGTAGCAACCAGGATGATATGGTTTTATGTGTATACACATAGGCCGTAGAAAAAAAAAAACGGATCGGCGGATGATCCTAATGATTGTTTGCAGAAATAAAGCTGCAAAATATTATTCCACCGGACCCACTGAAATCTTTGCCTCGAGAGCAATCGTCCCCGAACTCACTTTTACACATACGCGTTACCATCTTTTATTAATAAGACAGCGGTTTATTGCCAGAATCAATACTATTCAGTTTTTAGGAATTCGGCAATATTTAGTACAAATATCACTAGATATTATTATGACAAATCAGTTGGTGCAGCTCTCCAATACTTTTTGGTGTTGCCACAAATGTACTTGCGAATTATTATGCACATTAATCTACATCATCGATAACACGTTAACAAAATTCCGGCACAAAGCGGAAACAAACGAACAAAAAAGCAAAAGAAGTATTTAAAATTTGACAGAAAGCGGGAAATTATAGTGTCATCAATTGAAAACAGTAGGAAAACATTTAATAAAAAAGAAGTTTTTTCTTTGCTACGTGAAAGGTAATATTTAAAGTTGTGTGCGGAATTTGTTGTTTGTATTCACTTTGAATTTGCGCTTATTGACATTTAAGCCAATAGCGAAAAAGGTATTGCACCAGTTACAACTGGAGAGTCTGGGTCAACTAATTTATATGGCGGATCATGAAGCGGGTATGTGTATAACTAAAATCTATTATTGCAGATTCTTTAATGTAATTCACGTCAATAGTACGTTTAACACAATCTCCAAATCAATGAATTGGCTAAATATTCGACTCCTTATGAGAGCAAAGATGATTTTATGCAAGAAAGCAATTTTCATTTCCAAGTTAAGGCAGGTATTGCCTAATATGCATGAAGGCAGATGCTCGGCACACCCTGGAGCCTCTCTCTCAATAGTAACAAAATTTCAGCTCCACGTTGCGAAATTGTGATGGGTAGGCACACGGAAATATAATGAATCGGTCAAAAGTATATTGGTAAGCACGGCAGTAGTGGAGAGGGCCACCAGGAACAAGTGATTTCACTTCCTCTGGGCGGCAGTGTTCTTGTTGTAAGGGGTACCTAATCCCCAATAGGATGGTAAGGATTAGTTAAGTTGTCACATACAGTTATCGAGTTATAGAGGTCATTGGTAAACCCATGTATGGTTCATACGACAATCTAGACAGGAACATGGCAAGGGAGGAAAACGCGATAGAAAGATCTAACCAGAAGCTTCTACTGCACTTTTTGTGCACATGTCCCGCATCGGCAAAGCAACGCTTTAAACATTTGCGTGTATGAGACATAGAAAGAGGTATCGTTAGTGAGGCCACGGAACATGTTAAAATTCGCTTGAAAAGCTGGTATCTGAAAGTATGACTATTCTTCATGGACTACGTGACGACACTCAATCTGGTATCGTTACGGACCAAAATTAGTCTGGCTTATTAAACTACTAGACTAACCTAACCTATCAAAATATGTTGGAGAAATATAATCTTCCCTGAGGCAGTAGTAGCTGATCTAAATCTAATTTTCCTAATATCTTTCAAGCTTTAATTATGTATATCAGAGCCAAAATCATTATTTAAAGATTTAAAACGACTATTGACCACATATAATGCAGAAGTGTGAAGAGAGTGAAACATTTCTCGTGAGAAAACTGGAAGAAAGGTTGAATGTTAATGGTTATTTACTTATCATGAACGATATTAATCTATTAGCATTTTGGGATCTAAATTTATCCAAAGCAAGATCTGATTTTAGGTGGAGCTTTTGATAAAAATCCATCAATTGTCTAAAGATGCATATGCTGAACCACGTAAGTACATACTACATACATACATACATATGTATGTATTGAATGTTATGATTATACTACTAGCGAGCACCGCAGCTACTAAGATGGATTAATTGCCTATTTTTTGAAGGGACATTGGTATAAATCTTGGTCGAAGAAAGTTTATAAATGTTGTATATGCAAGAGCTTCTTAAAAATTCATCAAATACCAATGCTCGTTGGTTTCTAAGTCGACAGCCTAGCTGACTCTGCTATCAACCCGACCACCAAAGGTTCAATTAACCAAGCTTCAACAAGAACCAACACCGCATAATGGCTGCTAGAGTACCATTTGGCAGCTATATAGTTTATGAAGACGGAGTAAGAGCGCAGGTAAATGCATTTCTTTCGCAACTTGTGCTTACAAACATAATCACACAGTGGTATTTGCAGATATAAACGATATAAACATATTTGTTAGCTGACTCGCACGTTTTTTTTTGCAAATGACCTGATTTCGGTTCTTTTCTTCTAATGAAATATGCATACAACAATTGCCACTGAAGTTTTTAAGAGCGCCAAGTGATCGTAGATATTAAGAGATACCGTTGATAGTACCAAAGAGCATACGCTATTCGCGATTTATTAACAATTGCTTGCTCTACCTGTCTAGCGATCACTCACCAGCGCCGTCGTGTGAAAAGTTAAGAGCACAAGTAAAAAAAAAATTATTGAGAGAGCCAAAAGGTGAAGGAATTGCCTATTTACACAGGTAAATCGCATTATATACACACATACTTACATGTATGTATGTGCGTTGCAGAAATACCAACTCATAATGAAATAAGCAGCGTAATTAACGATAATTTAGTCAATGTCCTCTAGCAAGCGTTCAAAACGCTGTGAGCAATAATACGAGTAAAACCGGAAGAATTGAGAACGCTGGCGATAAGCAACGAACTGCGCTAGGAGCCAAGATAAGCCAAAAAATAACCACTCTATTCAAATGCCGTGCTCGCCACTAACCAAAACGCGATACGCCTGGATCCGACAGTCAGTTGCTCACGAGCTGTGAACAAAGTGCATTCGTTATATTTTTTAGCTGCGCAAAACAACACTTGAATTAACGTGTTTTCAAAAAATACATTATCGAGGGCTTAAAGCAAATTTACAGACAGCGGAAAAAAGAATAACAAAAAGAAAAAATTTTAAAACATATAAAATAAAAATTTATACATACTAGTGAAGACATGAATATAAACTAAAACAATTGCTCATTACAGTTTCTTGTTCGTGTGTGCCTATTATTTTTCTTCCATTTTCTATTTCATCGCCTATATGTATGTGGTGAACAGACAAATATCGTCTATAAATACTTATATATTGAAACAAACAAAAAACTAAAATTAACAACAACAACTTATTATCGCAGCTACAATTGCAGGCTTTTTCTCATACATTATTAAAATTATAGCCACTTACATCCATACACACGGGTACAGCTGTTGTGTTCCCAACTCACTTCGTGATTAACAAGCAAAATAACGTGCACAAATAAATTTTAAAACGAAGAAAATCTACTTCAATTACATTGTGTGTTGTAAGGGTGATTTGCCGTTTTTTGTGTGTGTGTGCGTTAGTTTTTTAATCCAGCGCAGTTACCAAGTGTCAAACGTAACACTGTATAACACCGGGGAAATAGCAGTGCCGATTCTCAATGTCGAACCTACAAACGGTAAGTGAATTTGCCATAAAAAATAAGCATAGAAACAAAAAATATGAAAAGAAAACAATGAAAAAAGCATGAAAACAAAACAATAAAAAAACATGAAAAATACCACAAACATGCATACAAGCATAAGAAAAAACTCAAGTGAAATTAAAGATTATCGTAGAATCACCTCATCGCACACAACGGGTAAAGGTGGTGCGCCCAATATTCTAGCTATCGCTTGATCAAGTTTACTTAGTTGTTAGGTGGCAGGTGCGTGATTTGTTTATTTATTTTTAACTTTGTTTTTGACGTTTCGACATCGAATTTTAATAAGTGACGTCGCATGTGTGAAAAGCAAAAACAATTGTTGTTTGTTTACGTGCAGATAATCAGAAAAAATTTGCATAAATCATTAGCAATTTGCATAACATATAAAATGTTGCATTATTAAAATTGTAAATAATTCCGCTATTATTAAATTAATAACGATAATAAAAAGGTATAATATGTTTTATGTAAATTTTTATTACTGTATGTAAACAATGAATTTTTTAATAACTAAAACTATATTATTTATGTTATTCATATATTTTCTTGAAAATTTTTCTAATTAACTGTATTCAAATAATACTTTTCAATAAATAAATAATTAATTAAAAAAATAAGCAAATTTTTAAATAATCTTGCTATTATTACATAAACAAATACAACAATAAAAAAATTTAATAATGTTTTATGTACTTTTTTTTTAAGTAGCTGTATCTAACAGACTAATAAATAATTAAATATTATAATTAAGACTGCTATTATTAAAAAAATAAAAATAATAAAAAAACTGTAATGTAAAAAATTACAGTTTTTATGTAAAAAATGTAAAAAGTTACAGTTTTTACTTTATAAACTAATAACAAAAAATTTAAATTTGTGAATAATTTTTCTATTCTGTAAAAATAAATACAATTCAAATCTACTCCAATACCTATTAGAACGATCGGTTCGGATAACGATGCTACATATCTCGCATTTAACCGATCATTCCTACTTTTCAAATTTCGCTTTCAGAATCGCTGGCTCAAAACTTGACGCACAGTCGCTTAGGCAAAGTTGTTTAGAATGGCTCGTAAAACATTTCACGCAAACGCAATAATTCAGTTTTTTTGGCTCCCTGTAAATCAACCCGATCTATTGCCTACATTATGAATAAATGCCCAGAACTCCAAAGTACGAATTTAAACTACCGTCATATCTGCAAAGCAGATAGAGCAACCAATATCTACTCCAGCCAATTCACTGGGTTCGTAGAAAGTATGGCAACCAAGATGCTTCAACCTTAGTCTGGCGTAAGCTGAACTTTGACAAGTTGCTACCTTCAAAATCTTTAGCCTTATCGTGTGAGTGACAATGGGACACTGTGCAGTTAGGACACTTATGATTGCGGCCATGTGAAACTTGTTATGAGTTAGTAGCTCCAGGGACCTTTTGCGTACCACTCTGGGCCAGCAGGCTTTCGACTAGCTCTTACTGAGCTCGCGCGAGGCCCATAAATCCAGCGTCCGAATACAATGGACGTACTGCTCATTCCCATTCTAATGGGATTTGGATTTTGTAGCGAGCTCAACAGCTTAACAGTTTCCGATGATTCCGCTGTGTTCAGACACCCAAGACAAGTTTGGTTTGGAAGTAGCTTGATGCTACAGATAGTGAGTTCATGTACTCCTTGGTTACGCCTGTATAGCAATCGGAATGAATGCATAACTCCCTAAAAGAAGCCGCACTTCTTTGAAGTACTTCTGCTGCTACCTTAATAACTGTCACATCTGCTTGAAAGACAGTGGACTGGCAGTCGGAAACAAGAGGTGCTTGAGAGCGCCCTACAGAAGACTCCTCCTCCAACCTTGATCGTGAGCTTCGACCTCCATGAAAAAGCTCACTGCGTCACTTCTCCAACGACTCCGTCCCGTCCACATATCCATCGGATATCATTTGAAAGAACATTATTTGGCATATATTTTTGGAAGATTATCTCTTTCAAATGTTGGCAGCGGCTTCGTCTCAGATGGTCCCTCCGTTGAGTCCAATTTTCGATGACTCGTTCGAGGATATCGACTGGTAACTGGCAAATAACACGCGTGATGTTTTACTCCACGGCCTGAGTAGAAGCGGGATTGTTCGCATAGACTTTAGACTTTAATCATGCAATAATCTTAGAGAACCTCTATGTGAATAAAAGTAAGCGCAAGTTTCTTGAATGATTTTTCTAAAAATTCCGAGACTATTTATTTTTTCTAAATTTTTTATTGTCACTGTGGCCTAACCTAACTTTGTGATAAGCATTTCATGAGTTTTAATCTAATCTAGTGTTAATTATGATTTACATACTTAAATTTTCGCACCCGGTGGTTCAAAAGTGCGTGCATAGAGGCGCCTTTGACGTATTACTTTTTATATAAGTATGTAGTCGTATCAAGAGGTTCAATGAGATTATCACAATTGATTATTTAGAACAAGTGCGCGTGTTTCCTCATTTCCTCAAAAGTTTAGTTTCCAACAGCATTCAAGAATTTTTATAGCCTGAAAAGGGTATATTTGGTGTTGATAATCCAGAAGAAAACTTCGCAAACCATAGCATGACGTGCTAAGTCGATTTAGCTATGCCTTTCTGTCTGTATTTTGCTCACGTTTGGTTCTCTTCAGGAATCTATCTATCTTCCATGTGACTTGAAACCTTCTCTTCCAAATAAAGAAGCTGCTCATTTGTCGGAATCACTAAAGCATATAGCTGAACTATCGAAATCAAATAAGGAAAACTTCTTCATTTGACGCGAAACCTTTACGAAATCGGTATGAGTTATGTTCCAAGGCGACGGTGCAATTTCCGAAGAAATTGTTCCGATGGAATCACTCTATACAAACTGGCTGATCAAAGTCAAGTTTCTGTAAGGAAGATTTATGTTTGTGAAGGGTATTATAGCTTCGGTGCAACCAAAGTTAAAATTCTTTATTGGTTTCAAATTACTCCAGTAAGTACACCCATAAATATGTAAGAAGTTGGACAATCAACTTGAACTCTTATCAAAGGCAAATAATTTCGTGTGCCAGTTATATCGAGTTCATTAGCAGGTTCTTGTGATGAAATTCTTTATCTATATCGAAAGAATGTTTTATTATAACCAAAAATAAAGTAAATTACTTAATTTTTTTTATTGGTTTTTAATTTTTTTATGACTTATTTAAGTTCTCGTGATCTTATCAAGAAAAGGCTCTTGAAACACTCCTAATGATATATTTGCGTACAACTCAAGCAGCTGGTATGTAACTTAACTTAGTAATAAGCCTCCTGCGGTGTCAATTTTTAAGTGGTTTAATAGTCGATGAAAATGTTGGAACAATACTGAGCGATCGAAAAGAGTTAATAGGCATTTCGATAGGGGATTTCTTTTGAATAGTTACCTTATATAATATGTAAACCATGAGAGATCACTTTTCGACTTGATAAACATATTCGATTGCAGTATTAAGTCCACACTTCTAATGTATATACTGCTAGAAAACATGTCATTTCGTAGCCTCCGACATCCAGAAGATACAAGCTTTTAGCTTCGCAATGTTTGCCCCTTTTTCTAGACCGTATCCGCCTCTTACAGGAACTTTATGATCACGCAAAAAGCAAATATCCAAGTGGGCCGGAATTCTCAAGTGAAAATGGGTTTGGCTTGAGCATGTTCTAAGACGCGAGCCTGACACACTCACCCGGATTATTTTTGACTGGAATCCACAAGGCAGCCAACGGAAAAAACCGATACGCTCTAACCTGGAAAAGAAATTCCGACATCAAAATATCTAAAGTGCAAAAAAGTTGAGGTTCAATATAGAGGCTGACACAAGATCCAGATAAATGGAAGTATCTCATTGTGACAATTTACTCCTCCCCGGAGTCATAGGATACACTATAAGGCTGCATACAGTCGAGGAATCCCATAATGAAGGATTCACGATATTTAAATGATATAATTTCCGCAATTGCCTTTAACGATCCTTCCAAGTTCATAACCCAATTTATACACGGTCAAAGAAAATAATTTTTTCTTAAGATCAAGCTTACCCTCAAGCTACCTTCTGTGGTACCTTAAATTTTTCAAAATTAATTGGCGATTACACGTATTAAAGTAAAGCGTGGTCCATTTCAAAGTTCCCTACTTTCTTAAAGAAAAAAACACAGAAACTTCAAATTAAGTGTGGAATGTTTATTATGATTCGAAAGAACATTCTTTGCGCTCTATTTTTGGAAGATTATCTCCTTCAAATGTGGGCCGCGGCTACGTCAAAGATGGTCCATCCGTTAAGTACAATTTTCAATGACTCGTTCGTGCATTCCGACTGGTAGCTGGCGAATGACACGCGTGATGCTTAGACTTAGACTTTTCATATACAAATGTCGCCAAGATCACGAGCTTCAATTTCAGATATCAAATAGTTGGTAATCATGACGCAATAGCATTTTTGAAGAAATATGGACCGATGATTCTGGATGAAATGCCAGCTCTTGCTCTTCGTCCCAAATGTGAGAATTTAGCTTGTGTACATACCCTCATCGCTGGAAACTAAGCTCGAAAACGTCGAATGTTCTTGGAAGAGCCCATAGAGTGAAGCGACATCACTTGCGAAGGTCGGGCAGTTTCTGTTCTTGCGCCAGCTGCTTTTTGTACGCTTTCAGTTTAAGATCTCGACATAAGATGCGTCAAGTCGTTCCACACGTCAGTCCGAGTTGCTGCGAACGGCGCCGAACTGACTCTCCACGGTCTACGTGTGCACAATATAGAGCAAATACAACATGACAGTTTGACACGACTCATGCGTGATCTGCCAAAAAAGGCTATTGAAAAAGGTACCTCTACTTGGATCAAACGTTACAATAAAGTCTGTAGATATGCATTATTTTTATTAATTTATTACTGAGATAAGAAGATTCAAAGAAAAACGAATTTTTTCTGGCATGCAAGTGCTTAAAACCCCTTAAAGTATGTTCGTTTTCAAAAAGAAATGTCATTTTGTTCTCATACAAGTATATTTGAGTTATTATGATTTCCTGGAAAAAAATATACATATATATAAAAATAATTAAGCACAAGCCTATATTCTGGTTGAGCTATTGTTAGTCACATTGATAGTCACATACTTATTTACATTAACGACTCTCGTTACACACCACGTGACACCCTGTCTAATAACTTGTAAACAAATATTCGAGAACAGGTTTTCAGTACATGCCATACCTATACATGTATGTATGTAAATGTATTGATTTAGACCCAAGCGAATATACTTTCTACGTTTTTATCAACTACAGGTATTTTGCACTCAACGAGTAGACTACTTCCCTCTTGAAATGCTCTGGCGCATAGCCTATCTGTCAAGTTTGTTAAACTGATAACGGCAAATACGTAACGACAAAGTAAAGCCTAAGCTTATTTTATTTTATAGGCGTGTGCACTTGCACGAAAAGTAATAGATAAAAGCTAGGAACTACTACGAATTAAATAGTATAGTCCGGAAAGTAATAGGACTGAGTCGATTTAAAAAAATGTATTGAACCAATCGTTACAATTCTTTAAAAACTTTCAAAATAAGCACCTTCTGGGTCGATGTAACGCTACCTGCCAAGCATTGCAAGCGTCACGGAAAGCATTCTCGGGAATAGCCTTGAGAGCCTCGGTGCATGCTGCTTGGATTGCAGTGTCGTCTCAAAATGCTTGCTTTCAGGCAAGGAAACAAAAAAAATCGTGGGGTCCACATCTGGGCTGTAGAGCGGCTGCGGAAGTGTTTCCAGTTTCACGAAGACAATGCACCATGTCAGAAGTCAGAGCAAACGATGACAAAAATCCATGAATCGCAATTCGAATTGCTTTCGCATCCACCGTAATCTCCAGATCTGACCCCCAGCGACTATTTCCTGTTCCCAGGTCTCGAAAGAATGCTCGTTGGGAAGCAATTTTGACGAATGAAGAGGAAGCAAAGGACAATCGTACTATACAGATGGTATTCCCCCTGCGGGGAAGGGGACCCCCTCAGGGAGGAAGGAAACCGAATACTCCCGCGGTAAGGCATGCCTGTCGTAAAAGGCGACTAAAATCCTGGCCACCAGTCCAGGGCTGTATGGAGGCTCAACTGGTCGTAGTTTCGGCTACAAGGTCAATACCAAAGACTTTAACCTGGTACCACGGGGAGCAGTAGCCCCTGGAGTTCGCTCCAGTCTGCTCATTGGGTTTGGCCCTTTGTGGAGATTCGTGGTGGCTGTGGTTAAAACCCAAATCGCGGGAAGAACTGACTTGTCAGTCGAATGTGGAGTTGCATTGCAACCGGGTGCCGGACCCAAAGTACGGCAGAGGTTTTAGATGGGCCTCGAGCCCTACCAAGGTGGTTAGTGTGTCCTTACCGCACTGCCAATTGGTACTGAAAATCCTTACCCAATTTTCAGGGCGCTGATCGACGCATTGTATTGATCCGTTGTGCTTTTGAGCACCGTGGAGTTAAGCTTTACATAAGCAGGATCCCACGTAAAACACAATTGACAGTTGTATACAGATGGTATATCGTGGTGGCTGTGGTTAAAACCCAAATCGCGGGAAGAACTGACTTTGTCAGTTGAATGTGGAGTTGCATTGCAACCGGGTGCCGGACCCAAAGTACGGCAGAGGTTTTAGATGGGCCTCGAACCCTACCAAGGTGGTTAGTGTGTCCATTCCACACTGCCAATTGGTACTGAAAATGCTTAGCATTCTCAGGACGCTGATTAACGCATTGATTTGATCCGCTGTGCTTTTGAGCGCCGTGGAGTAAGGCTGTCGTCAGCAGGTGCCCACGTAAAACACACCGGACGTTATACAGATGGTATCGAAAAGTTGGAGGGTTGCTATAATTAGCGTATCAACCTTGTATCAAACTACTTCTGTGCGCAAAAAAATTATAAGAGTTTTTTATTTCAATTTCCCGGAAAAACCCATACGTCGAAATATTTTTTTTCTAGGTTGGTATGACTGTCAATGACATCTGTGCCAACTGTCACATCAAAATAATCATTAGTGTTTAGGATGCAAAATTTCAAGCAAAAATCGTCGAAATTTTTCACATCCTAAACAAGCAGCTGTCAAACACATACTAAATGTTATAATGGGTTGTCAAAAAAGTCTTGCGGTATTTTTTATTGATTTTTTTTTAATTGAAATTGAAATGAATTTTTGATGACTCACGCCCAGCTCTTGACCGATGCTACGGCTGCTACTATGCCGGTCTCTTTCGACCAATTCAGCGATTTTATCGCAATTTTCGACGGTAGGTCTTCCGGAGAGTGGCGCGTCTTCGACCACCTCTACACCAGAACGAAAACGTTTAAACCATCGTTGTGCGGTGGGAATGGAAACTGTATCCGGTCCATAAACTGCACAAATTTTATTGGCGGCTTGAGATGCATTTTTGCTTTTATCGTAGTAGTACTGTAAAATATGCCGTATTTTCTCTTTAGTTTGCTCCATGTTGGCGACGCTATAACTCACGAACGACTTAAAAGAAACGACAATCAATCAAGCGCGTGAAATGAGCTATCTAAAAAGGTATAGCAAGACCCGATGCGAAGAATAAAACTAGAATTATGCGCTTTCAGCGCCAACTAGCGAAAATACCGCAAGACTTTTTTGACAACACATTATTAGTGAAATTGGTAAAAGAAAAATGCGGAAGATTATAAAAAACCGAATAAATGGTAGTATCCGTGCTTTACTTAAGCTACATAGTAGTTATGTGTCTTAAAATTTATTTAACGATTTTTCTAGTCTAGTCTCTCCATATTTAATACATAAAAGAAAAGATGATTAACAAAGAATAATAAAATATAAATATTAACAAAAATATTATAAGAAAAAGAAATATATATATATCTAAGTTACTCTCCTCATTTAGACATTTTATGGCAAAGTAACCGTATATTTTGACAAAACGTAACTACATCTTTTAACAAATTAATACAAGGTGCGTTCCAAAGTAAACAGGACTTTTTGAATCTAGCGTCCCCTGGTGGTGCCATCTATACCCCGACTTGAGATTTAGAATCTGATATTTTTATCGATTGTCCAGTGAGAATTTCATGACATTTCATTGATTGCAAGTGAGTTATTGCATTTTAAGTGTCAGTATGTTTGTGTTAGCGGTGCAAAAATGAGCTTCGAACAAAGAGCCAACATTAAATTTTGTTTTAGAATTGGTAAAACCTTTACCGAAATGTTTCAATTGCTGAAACAAATTTATGGCGATGATTGCCTATCCCGTAGCAGAGTGCACGAGTGGTTTCAACGTTTTCAAAGTGGTCGTGAGGACATAAATGACATAAAATACGTGATCACCGGATATTCCCTCGAAACTGTGCGTGAATTCATCAAAAATCAGCCGAAGTCATCATTGTAATGCATGGAAATGGAATTGATCATCTCCAAAACATCGATTTATCGCATTTTAACCAAACATTTAGGCTTCCGACAGGTGTGTGTACGGTTTGTTCCGCACAAATTGACTGACGACCAAAAATTGCACAGCATCCAACATTCGAAGGATGATTATTTGACCAAAAACCATTAACCACGTATTCCCCTGATATGGCACCATGCGACTTCTTCCATTTCGGAAAAATACATTTGCCCATGAAAGGCAAGCGTTATGCAGACGTAGAGCTTATTCAAAAGGCTTGCAGCGGCATACTGGCGGCCTTACCGGTCAACGAGCTAAAACACTCGTTCGACATGCTTTTGGACCGTGCAAAAGGCTGTATTGAAGCAAAAGGAGACTATTTTGAGTAAAATAAATTGAATTTTCCGGAAAAACCGTTTGTTCTGTTTTTTGTTAAGTCCTGTTTACTTTGGAACGCACCTTGTATGATAATTGAAGAGGCCTCGACCTGCCACACTAAAAGCTATTTTCTTTTGCAAATTTCACGCTTTTATTCAACAAAGTTTCCTTCAAGCATGATACATTGATTATAGCGGTCCTCTAACTTTTCAATACCATTTTGGTAGGAAGATTTATCATTTGCTTCAAAATAGGCCTAAGTGTCGGCGATCACCTCTCCATTCGACGAAATTTTCTTCCGAACAATCATTCTTTTGAGACTTGAGAACTAAAACTAGTCGCTGGAGACTAGATCTGAAGAATGCTGTGGATGTGGAAGCAATTCGAATCCCAAGTCATGTAATTTTGTGATCATATTCACTGACTTCTGACACTGTGCATTATCTTGGGGAAACAGCACTTTATTTTTCTTCAAATGCGGCCGTTTTTCAGTGATTTCCTCCTTCAAACGATCTAATAACGCTATGTAATAGTAGCTGTTGGTGGTCTTACTTTTCAAGGAAGTCCATAAAATTATTCCATGCGCTTCCCGATATACAGACGCCGTAACATTACCAGCGGATGAACCCGCTGCAAGTCGTGAAACAGTTTTTTTTATTTATATTATTTTTTTTTTTTAAGAATGCAGTTCACTCGGATGATTATCGATTTGGCTTCGAAGTGAAATAATGAAGCGATGTGTCAGCGATTGTCACATATATATGATAATTGATTTCTTTGGAGTAGTCTCCGCAAACTCGCTAGTAAGCCAATATTTTGCTTCAGGCATAAGTTTTCTCTTCAAAAACAAATATTTTACCATCAACACGCGAAATTACTTTTTATCATTTTTTTCACATGAAGAAAAATCACTCCACTCAAAATGAAATAACTCACAAATTAATAATCTTACAGCTGTCAAGTATATACAAGCGCCTTTCGAAGGTTAAAACTAACTCAAAATCAAATGGATTAGTTAGTTGTTAGCCCGGTGACTTTTTTCTGTATGCTACCCAATTACGACCCTATAATATCAAAATTCTTAAACTTATTTTTATATATTAATATACCTCACGACCTCACACAAAAACATCCGCAAAAAGTAGAAGAAAAAAATGTTGTCCTGTCAAGGTGAAATTGCCGACGAATGAGACACCCCTTGACACAAATATAACCTTCGGGCTACGCCCCACATACCAAAGCCTATAAAAAACATGCATCGCATCCATACACACAACCGTGCGAGCAGCCTGTCTGGTCGCCGGCTTTTGTATGCTTGAATGTCTGAATGCCGCTCGACATGACGGGTCTGCATGGTCAGTTATTTTCCGTATGCTCACCCATTTTTGGAGCTAATTAACTTGATTTTCGGTTGAACATATTTTGACCGCAAGTGTCATTGCCAAATTTTTGTATAAGAATAAAGGCGTGCGCAGTGAGCAGAAAAAATCGGGAATAAAAAAATGTTAAAGATGTAAAATAACAAAAAAAAGGTATGAACAATTGAGCTAAGATAAAAAATAACGTGAACACGTATGTTTACGTATGCGCGCGCGTGTGTGTGTGCATGTGCGCAACAATGCCAATTAAGACTGAATATAAGTGCGAGATAATTTTTGGCATTGTAATGTAATGCAAGCCAATGAATGGGCGGCAAAAAGACGAAGTCAGAACAACAGCAACAAAATACAACAAATAAAAGGAATTGTAAGTGAAAACAAAAGATTTTACTACAAGCGTGTAGTTTTGGTTACATTGAGGCAACAATAAAGCGGCGAAGAATGCCCGCGCATACAAGCAAAGGGTTTTTTTGTGTGCAAAACCGAAGATTTAAGCGACGAACCTGACTTGCTTTGCCAGCATAGCGCCTGTGATTTACTTTTGAGGTTATTTGTTGTGTGTTTGATGTATATGGAATGCTTGGACTTAAATAAAAGGGTTATGAACCACAAATTTTGGAATTTTCATGCTAAAAATAGCCACTGGCTTTGTTTTTATGCTTTTTAATAAATAGTAAATTACTTAAAATATATTGGATGCTGATTTTATAAAACTATAAATTAAGTAAATACAATTTTCAGTTATATTTTAAAAGCGAAGATGGAAATATTGAGTTTGCAAATCAAAAATAAGTTTCATAAAATATAAATAAAACTCTATTAGTGACCCACCAAGCTCTGATTTGCAAACCGTTATATAAAATATGAACACATACACGCACTTATGCGTAGCTTGTTTGTATGTCATATAGTCCGCTTTTGTTCCCCTCTTTTAAAAGGCGCGCTTCATTTATAACTTCCTAGCTGTTCTTCGTAATGGACCCATATACCAAATATAAACGCACACAAATACACATAGAAATAAAATGCACACACATACACACACTGAACTGACGTGATTAATGTTTAATTAATTTTCCTCTTCTCATGCATCTAAACAACAATGCGCCGCTAAATGAACACAAACGCGCATGAATACAAACTAAAGATATTTATTTATATACATGATGTTTATTCATAGCGCTCTAAGTGAGCATTAATGAACCGTAATTTATAGAAATTCGCTTAATTCAGTTGTGTATATACAGTTTTATGAGCTTTTCATTCTACGAACTCGCACCTGTGCCGAGCTCACATTGTGTTGTGATGAAGAAAGATGATCGCCGTCAGTGAAATTTAAACGAAGATTTCTTCTTTTCGTGCCTCGTTTGTGTTTGTGTTTGCAGTTGGGATTTGAACACCGTTAATTTCTCAATTTTCCGCATTTTTAGTGAGTTATCAGCACCTTTTGCGCGGAAGAATTGAAATTTGTTGGGGTTAATAAGTACGTGTACTTACTTGATTAACTGTTTATGGGTGCGTTTGATGTCGAAAAGAGATTTATTGTGTCAGTAATTAGTTGCTTATTCAAGTTGAATGAAAGTCTAATTTGTTTACATAAAAGTGAAAACTTAAAAAAGGGGTGAGAGTGCGAGGCTGGGTACTATGGAGGACATGATGTAATAGTTTTGAAATATATGTACACACGTTCTTTGCTTCAATTTATGCTGATAATTTTATGCAATTTAAGTTTATATTTATTTTAATTTTTGTTTTCATTTTAATTTTAATTATACATTTTTTTAGAAATAATTTTAATTTATTTTATTTAAATTTAAATTTGAATTTTTGTTTTCATTTTCATTACCATTTTATTGTTAATGTTAATTTTAATGAATTTAATTTAGATTTTATTTTATTTTTTTTTAATTTAAGTGTTAGTTGGTTTAACTTAACTTAAATTTCAACGTTAATTTAAATTTCATTAAATTAAATTTTACATTTTAGTTTTAAATTTTAATTTAAAAAAATTTTAACTTTTATTTAAATTTAAATTTTAACTTACTTTTTTCATAGTTTTAATTTAATTTTAATTTTAACTAGTTTTAATTTCATTCAAATTTGAATTCAAATTTTTATTTTAATTCTATGTTTAACACTAAGTTTTTAATTTAATATGTTAATTTTATTATTAATTTTAATTTTAACTTTAATTTTTTTATGTTTATTTTAAGGATTTAATTTTAAGATTGATTTTAATTTTAATTTTAACTATATAATTTTAATTATAATTTCAGTTTTAATTAAAAAAAAAATTTTAGTTTTAATTTTAACTTAATTTTAATTTAATTTATTTAATTTTTATTTTAATTCTATGTTTAAGACTAAGTTTTTAATTTAATATACTAACTTAATTTATTTTAATTTTATTTTTATGTTAATTTTAAGTGATTTAATTTTAAGATTGATTTTAATTTTATTTAATTTAAAATTTAATTTTAACTTTAGTTTTGGGCTAATGAGATTTTTATACATACTACATACGTACTCGCACAAACCACAATAATAAATGTTCTCTTATATCCACGTAAGTATTCGACATATTTTTCGCAGCACTACTTAATTAATTAACTAATTAATTTTGAGTCTAAGTTTCAAGCTTAAATTTGTTTTCAGGCTTAAGTTCGAAGTTTTAAGTTTTAGATTTTAAGTTTCAAGTTTTAAATTATAAAGCTTAAGTTTAAGTGTAAGTTTAAGCTTAAATTTCAGTTAAATTTAAATTTATGTTTAAGTTTAACCTTAAGTTTAAGTTTAAGTTTAAGTTTAAGTTTAAGTTTAAGTTTAAGTTTAAGTTTAAGTTTAAGTTTAAGTTTAAGTTTAAGTTTAAGTTTAAGTTTGAGTTTAAGTTTAAGTTTAAGTTTAAGTTTAAGTTTAAGTTTAAGTTTAAGTTTAAGTTTAAGTTTAAGTTTAAGTTTAAGTTTAAGTTTAAGTTTAAGTTAAAGTAGAAGTAGAAGTTTAGGTTTAAGTTTAAGTTTAAGTTTAAGTTTAAGTTTAACTTTAAGTTTAAGTTTAAGTTTAAGTTTAAGTTTATGTTTAAGTTTAAGTTTAAGTTTAAGTTTAAGTTTAAGTTTAAGTTTAAGTTTAAGTTTAAGTTTAAGTTTAAGTTTAAGTTTAAGTTTAAGTTTAAGTTTAAGTTTATGTTTATGTTTAAGTTTAAGTTTAAGTTTAAGTTTATGTTTAAGTTTAAGTTTAACCTTAAGTTTATGTTTAACTTTAAGTTTAAGTTTTAGTTTAAGTTTAAATCATATAACTATAAACCACAATAACGAGTGTTCTTCTTATTTATATACAAAAATTCAGTAAATATTTGTCGGTACTTAAAACAGTTTGCGAGGCTGCAAGACAGAATGGGGTCACAGCACATGAGCACTTCAATGACATATGTACATATGTATACATGTTTGTGTACACATATCCGTGTACTACATACATCATTTTCTACTGTAAAAAGCGTGATTCTATATGATGAGGCAGCAAAACCTCACGATGGACACAAGGAGAATCTGCCAGCAAAATGTCGAACCGAAATGATTTCAAACAGCGGGAAAGCTCATGCGTCAAAAACTATGTGTGCTTGTGTGTGTATGTGTGCTTGTATAAAACGCTAATGCATCACCAGCGGTAGCAGCAGGTAGTCCCAAGGCACAACCATAAAATGACATGAAGTGTTATGCCGGCCGGATTCTCAGCACAGTTGGCAAGCTAATGGAATAGTTTAACTTGAAATGATCAAATTTTGAAGCGACTTCGGAGATCAATTTACTTCGAGCTTACAATGACGTCGAGCGGTAAATTCCGTTTATGCATTAGCGGTTAATGCTTGAAGGCGGCTTTACTAAAGCTATGCGTCAGCTACTCTTCTCATACATACTACATACGTATATATTTATGAATGCGATGCCGTTAGTTATGCGTGTGTGTGTGTTGTCGCTTTTGGCTATTTGTTATAGCCCGCAATCTTTTCAAAACTATAACATATTCATTTCTCTAATTTGTTTGTTTGTATGTTTCGCTTAAAATCTGAATATTTTTTAATATTTTTAGTTTATTTATTTTCGTTTTGTCTGCTTTTGTGTTTTGTGGTTTCTTGCTAGTCATCTTCAACATTCCCATCATCCAGGTTTTGTTATAATCTATTTATCGAAATATATTTGTGTGTATTTTGTGCGGCTGTGTGAACTCGAATAAAATAAAATATATTTACATATTCAAAAGCTGAAACAAGTTGGCAGCGACGTCCGCAAGCGCACGTATGGCTTTTGGGCGCAAATGCACAGCTTCGGCGTCGGGAACCCAACTCAGCATGTAAATGTCGTCTCATCGCCGCTCATTCGGCGTATCATGTTCGTCGAAATGAAGCGTAAAATACGCGCGGCTTTGTGCTTTAACAGCGCTGCGCTAAATGTCTGCGACGTCGGCGGTGTTTGGCGTTTAAAAATGTCAGTTAACTGTGTAACTGTAGCTGTTACTGTTATTTTATTGTTATTGTTATTATTAACCACAGTGCAGGCAATAACCGAAAGTAATATACATATATGTAACAGGAACTGAGTTATGTGTGGCTTTTGTTTTGCTGTTTACTTTATGAAATATAAAATTTATTCAGTAGCTGAGTTAATGGAAATTTTGTTTTGACTGCTTGTTTAGGCGGATGCTGCTTGCCGCCTCTGCTATCAAATATTGTAAACTCATTCATTGGAGACTTTAAATGCAGAGTTTTCAGTTGATCTGCTTAAGACTTTTCTAATGCAACTGTTGTTGTTGCATTTGCGTTATGCTAATTTTCCGGAAGTGCTTCAGTGACAAGATTGTCTCGATTTGGTCTTTTTCTTATCGAGATGAGTAAGTAAATAGTCGGTAGTCAAAAAAGTCTTTTCGTATTTATAATCAAACTTCAACTTATTTTTTTTTCATATTTATAATGAACTTTAATGCACCAAATATATACCATTTTGGTCGACCACTTTTTGCTAGAGACATTATTTCATCAGTGTAAAACTTTTCTGGTTTCTCGGCGACAAGTAATTTTCACAGGCTTCTCTTGAAGCCAACTTCTCGTCATTAAGGGAGTTCTGCATTGACCGAACCAAAAACCAATTCGACCAGGCTTGGATTCCTTTCCAATCCCACCAGAGACACAGAGCAACACCTTTCGAGACCTTAATCTTGGCTTTGCGACCATTTGTTGAGCTTCATCACGCCTGGACCATGATCTTTTTCGCACATTATTGTCGTATTTGATCCACTTTTCGTCTCCTGTTGCCACTCGCTTCAGAAATGGTTCGCTTTCATTTCGTTTCAGCAAAGAATCGGAGATGTTAATTCGGTCCATTAAGTTTTTCGCAGATAAATCATGTGGTACCCAAACATCGAGCTTCTTTTATAGTCAGCCTTTTTTAAATGATTCAAAACCATTTGATGATAAATATTAAGTTCCTCAGCGATGTAATGGCTGCTTATGTGACGGTTCTGGTCAATATTTTCCATAATTTCATCGACTTTTTCAACGATAGGTCCACCAGAGCGAGGTGCATCTTTCATATCGAAATTTCCAGTACGGAAGCGAGCGAAAAATTGTTGTGCTACCCGAACTAATACACCATCGTCTCGAATTTAATTTTTGTTTGGTTAAATTAAGCTTAAAATCTCGCCTTACCAACACTTTACGAAAGGCTTTTTCGACTACCCAATAAAAAAATTTTCCTTACAAGGTTTTTGTATTTTATTGCATTAAAACTCTCGTTTATTCGTTTCCATGTCTCTGAACGACTTTTGATAGATTTTTAGACAAAAATCGAAATAACAACAACAACTTAATTTTACGCAGTTCGTAATTCGAGGAAACACTCAGCGCCAGACAAACTCAGCACTCAGCACATTTCCGTATTCCGGCAGCAATTCGAGTACAATTATCTAGCACAAGTAGTCACCAAAGCCACTTCTACTTTCCTTTGTCATTGCAGTGCTACCGTTAAACGCTGCAAGTGCCCACTTAGCTACTTCAACACTTTAACTAATGGACTTTACACGCATACACATACGTGTAACCGCTAAACATGCACGCACCTGTTGTCACGATAGTCTATTAAAATGTATTTTTAGTTTTCCTTCGCCATGCAAACGAAAGACTTAAGAAAGAAACTTGTATAATCATTAAATGTGGGTACTTTTGAGTGAGTGTTTTTAATGAAATGTGGAAAGTGAAATAAAAACGCACCAAATGTAATGAAAATAACCGAAAGAAAGTGTGTGTACAACAACAAAAGCGGCAACTAGGTCATTAACAGGAAATTGTGAAGGCTGAAAAAATCGCAGAGAAATTCCTAAGCAGATCATCAAGAAGATTTTGGCTTGCGTGTCCGCAAATGATACAGCGTGCGCTTAAACCTTAATCAGCTGCTAACACACCGCTAACTGCTGACACACCAACACCCTACATGGTGATGTCACATTTATGATATTCCCATTAGGGTGACAACAACACAGCAGGTACCCAACTAGCTGAGCATGCGAAGATCATTAACAAGTTGGCTATGCGACACAGCCGAAATTAACTGCTACTACTTCGCGGTGGTTGGTGGCGGCGGCGATAAAAGTGACTGTGAAAAATTGTCAGCGCCAAGTACGCATAAGTCATGCAAAAATAAGTATGCAACAACAGGAACAACAATGGAGAAAAGCGAAACCAAACAGCAAAGCAGCATTACGGAGCAAAGAAATGCGCGAAAAGACACCGGAAAGCTCGTTATTGTCGCGATAACACACTCACTCGAATTGTGCACATACATATGTGTGTGTGTGTTTGCGTGTGTGCGTGTAGAAAACATTCTCAGCCGTAAACAACAATTTACGACACATGAAATTAAAGTGGAGAGAAGCCACCACCGACTGACCCAATTTACAGGCACTTAAGTAAAGTACCAGCAAGCAGCAACATCATCTGCAACAACAAAAATAATAATAACAACAACCTTAACCGCTAACGCACCACATATCCTAGACCACAATAACAACAACAACAATAGTAGTCAACTGGATGACACTAACAAGCCAGCAACAGCACAGTGGCACCCAATAGACGCCAACTCTGAAATGCGCAATGAGAAATAGCCAACAAAAAACAAAAATAAAAATCAAAAACTTTAATTTCACAAAAACATTAAAAAAAAATAACCAAAATGAATATAATAATAATTGAGAAGAAGTAAAGTGTAATGCATATCAAATGGAAGCTTCGAGCGGGTGTTACCTTTGCGGGTTGGTTGCCACCAACCAGTTTGCGTGGACAGTTGTGGCAAGTCGCTTTGGGTTCATCATCACCAAATATTGCCATGCCGCGAGATATTCTTAAGTGTGTGCGTGCATGTATGAACGACGCATTAAATTGTCGACGTCGCCTTCAAGTGTGTGTTGGCTTGGAAAAAGTGGAGTAGCGCGAAATAAAAATTAAAGCATAAACTCCCACACATTTGCACACACACAAGCTTACATGAATTTATATCCAAAGAAGTTAGCAAAAATGCTCTAAAATATAGCGTTTGAGCCGTGCGAGGTACAGCTGCGATGTGGGTTGAAATATTTTAATATTTCTTGCTTTATTTTTTCTTGTGTGAGCATAATTTCTATATATTTGTTGAAGCATCAGTAGAAATAATGAGCGTTGAGTAATGGATGGGTTTGATATTTCAGCTTTATGGTAGCGTATATAATGTATATTTATACATTCATAATCAGAGGAATAAATCGTCAACACAAAATATTTGTACAATTTAGCACACATTAACACAAAATATTCAGTAATACCAATTTTAGTACATATTTCTGAAACGTTTTTTAGAAACTTGGTGCATTTTTTGGAAGCAGAATTTTTTTTAGTACAAAAATTGACTGAAAAAATATTTAGTACAAATTTTTAGAACAAATTTTTCACATTTTTAAAAATGTTTTTAGATTCTTTGCACAGTTTTGGAAGCAGAATTTATTTGATACAGAAATTGACTAACAAGATATTTAGTACAAATTTTAGTACATATATCTAAAACGAGCTTTACACATTTTTGAAACGGTTTTTGGGCACTTAGTACATTTTTGTAGGCAAAAGTTATTTAGTACAGAAATTGACTGACAAAATCTTTAGTAATCATTTTACTACATATGTATGTATATCTAGAACAATTTTTAGATATTTAGTACAACAGGTTTGAAGTAAATTTATTTTGTACAAAACTGAAATGAAATTTTTAGAACGATTTTTAGTACGATATTTAGTACAATTTGCTGTGAGCAGAAATAGTTTAGTAAAAAATTAGCAGGCAAAATATTTAGTACTAATTTCAGTACCTACGTTAAGAAAGATTTTTGAATATTTAGTACAATTTGCTTGAAGTAAATTTAATTTGGTACAAAAATTAATTAACACATATTTAGTACTAATTTTAGTACACATTTTAATAGAGATTTTTAGATATTAATTAGATTTTTAGACATTTGCTGGCACTAATATTTTTAATTTGTTTATTTTTATTTGCCGAAACAGGTTTAGTACATTCAAATACTTTTGACAAAACGATAATACTAATGACAATGACACAGAGTTTCTAGCTCAAAACTTTCAGTACAAAACTTTTAATAAAAAACTTTTAGTGCACAATTTTTGGTACAAAATTTTTAGTACAAAGTTTTTAGCATAAAAAAATTCACCATAATCATAAAAAATCTAATATTTAGATAATAGAATTGAATACTAAATCTGATATTTAGTAGGTTTAGTACAATACTAAATTTTTAGTACATCCCACGTTTTGTATTTTTGGTACACAGTTCTTAGCTACAAAATTTTTAACACAAAAAAATTTTATCATAGATACAAAATTGAATATTAAATCTGATATCAGATGTTTAAAAACAAAACACTGAGTATAAATCTTTTATAAAAACACAAGGTAGGAACTCGCGTACTAAGAAAACTTCAAACATTTTAAATTTGACCATCAAAACTCATTGAAGCCTGAAAACAGTGAGTTTGCAACAAAGTGGTGAAAAGAAAGCAACCTGCCGCCATAAATTGTTGGCAATTAAAGCAAATTGAAGTAAATTGAAATGGTTTAATTTCACCACTCACACACATACACACTCATACAACTATTGGCAGTGTGTAGTATGCCGAAACAATTTAACCATTTGGGCCATTTGCAGAGATTACACTGATGATAATTTACAACTTCCGATAGGGATGCGAGTGAAATGTGTAGAGTGAAGGGGACAGGCACCGTAACAAAGAAACGTCAATCAAAAAGTGCTTGTAAATTAATTAGACAAAAATCGGACACCAAAAATTTACGTAAGAAAATTTTGTTTATTGCTCAATAGCAAACTGTTTGTACAAACCAATTTGCAGCTAAGGCATACCTGTGCTGTGTGAGTGCTCGTGTTTCTAAAAAGATTTCTACAACAAGTTGAAAATCTATAAATGTTTCCTAAATTTTGGTAAAAAGCTTTAGACTTGTTTGTAACTAGCGGTATCATTAACTGAGGCGTCAACAGCGGCTATTGTGGCAGCAGTGGCGCTTTTGATAGCATTGATTGAGCCGCCGCAACACTGATTACTGTTATCTATAATTGAATTTTGTCTACTGTGCATTTTGGGCATATATTCACTTTTGATTTTCTTTAATTACTTCGCTTTTAGGGCGAACACGCTTTGAGGTGAGGGGCGTCGGTTGCTTTGATTAGCTGCCTTCCAGCCAATAGAGAAGCGCCTGAGCGTTAAAGATGAAGTTTTTGATTAAAAAAATTATATGAGAAAATGAAAATGAGCTTAGTTATTTCAAAAGTGTTTCAGCGCTAGAGCACTGCATTTCGATGAGGCGAAAATTAAACTAGAAAACATAAAATCACAAAAATTTCTTTAAAAAACTCTTGAAGGTAAGGAAGAGTGAGAGTTTTTATTAAGTTTAGATTCGGTTAAATTCACATATGAACTTTAAACATTTATCGGCATTTTTTCTCTAATATTTAGCTAATTCTCATTTTGAACGATCTAAATCGTTATAGTATGTATATTTTCTTAAGAAAAATGAGGACAATCGCTTCTAAAAATAAAAATGAAATATGTATAAATTTTCTATATTCAACTTAGCCTAGCACCAAGTTCAATCATTCCAAACTCCGGCATATCGACAAATTACTTTGAGTTCATAAGAAAATTACTAAGGCGGTAGATTGCTTAAGGGGTCAGTAGGGTAATATTTTTTTCAAAAAAATTATTTGTTTTTTTGCATTTTCTGTTCCCTCATACCCTTAGAAGTAATGTAGACACCCACTTTACAATTGGAAGGCTTCGAAAAAGGCCCAAAAATAATAATTAGGGGTATGTTAATTTTTCAACGTTTATGTCCATCATTGTATGCTTTTTCAGTACTTCAAACTTTAAACGCGTTTTTCTCAAAACACACTTTTTTAAACTGGCGGACATGACTCCGGTCAAACTCCTCAACCGATTGGCTTAATTATTTTTCAAATGATCACAAAACGCCCGGCTATCGTTTCTATATTTATTATAATTTATTGACAATGTTATGACAAAATTTATGAAATATTAAAAAAAAACGTTAATTACTTTTTTATTTATCAAAATTTTTTCATGATTCTAGTAGGGACGATAACCATTCATGTACTTTTTAAGAATAAATTGGGTTTTTGTGTTTCAGATGATCCAAACATGAGAAATCGTGTCCGTCAGTGAAAAAACACATCTCGTTCACCCAGCCATATCTCCGACAGATGTCATCAAAAAATTCCAAAAAAAATTGTTTATACACTCCACGATATACCACATGATATGTGAAAAAAGTTCTATTGTAGAATAAAAATTTCTATGAAACAAAAAATGTCAAGAAAACGGGCCAGATTACCCTTCTGACCCCTTAGGGTAATTTGAGTGATCTCATTCTAGAGTAGTTATAACTGCCGCTGCACAGAAGCTTTAATACTGTTTACAGGTGCATTTCCTATAGGAGAAAAGGATATGAAAATTTGTGTTTCTTGATTATGATGGCCAGTTCGTATGGAAGCTAAGTATGTGGTATAGTGGTCTGATCTGAATAATGAATTTGCATTGTTTTGGAAAATAATCTTTGAGAATTAAGTGAAAATATCTTGTTGAATGATAAATTTTTTATACAAAAGTTTGATTTCGATCGGCTAATTTGCAGGGCAACTATATGCTATAGTATTTGGATTTCTTCGGTTTTGAAAAATGAAAAGCTTCTTGGGGATAAAAGAAGGTATGCGAAATTTTAGATCGATAACTTAAAACCTATGGACTAGTTCTTGCTTATTTATACAGACAAACGAATACGGCTAATTTGACTCAGTTCGTCAGGCTGATTATACATTGGCAAGAGAGCTCTTTGGCGAATCCGTTCTAATGATTTTGGTAGATATTTTTTTGGAACGAAGCGCGTTCTTGCTCGCCTCGTTCCGATAAAACTTTTTATAGTAAATTAAATAATTAAATTTTTCAAAAATTTTGCCGTAAACAGGTCTCTTTGGATACGGTTTCCAATGTCACATTCATAGATAGCATTGCAACTACCGATGAGGCATAGGTTCATAACTTTGACATGCAAACAAGTCAAGGAATGGAAGAGAAAAAATCGAGCCGAAACCAGAAAAAACCACTTCAATGTCGCTCAAAAATCAAAGTGGTGCTCATTGTTTTTTCAATATTCGTGATTTGGTGTATCATCGGTTAATAAGGCGTTATATTTGGCCGCTTGAGGCGTTTGCGTGAAAACATCTAACGAAAAAGGTCGAAATGGCGGAAGAACAATTTATGGGTTTAACACCATGAGAAAGCACCATCGCGCACCATCGCACGATTGTGACTAAATTTAAAGCCAAAAACGCAATGAATGGCATGGATAAATCACCGTATTCACCAGATTTGGCTCCATGTGATTTTTTCTTGTTCCCCAAACTAAATTTGCTGCTCCGTGGAATCCGTTTTCAGTCGATCGAAGAAATAAAAAAAATTCGCTGAAGCAGCTGAAGTTCATCCCAAACTTATGAAAAGTGTTTCCAGGACCGGAAAAATCTTTGGCATAAGTGTATTCCGGATAATTTTTTGTCACAATACATAGTACCTCAGACGTTTCCTTCTGGGCGTTAACAACTTTGAGGAAAACCGAATAAAGGTATATTTCGGGTATACAAATTTAACGTCATACGTGGGCTATAGTAATTACGAAATTTTTTCTGAAGTTATATCGTAATTATAACCGAATTATGTAAACAAACTCATGCGTTTTTAAGCTAGAACTTCAAAAACCTCAAAAGTCTTAGGTAAACAATGATTGTGTGCAAATGATTTATTTGTCATTCCGCTGGCATTCGTTTGAGTAATTAATGCGAGTAGTCTAAAGCCAAAAAGATTAGTAAAAATTCGAACAACAAAAATCGCCAAAAAATTCTGTTGCAGAAATAAACGAAATGCACAAAAATAAACTGTAGCAATGGCGCATTTATAATAATTACAAGTTAATTTAGCATGTAATTAACTAATTAGGCAGGCGATTACTAAATCAAGTATTGAGCTTTTCGGCGAACCAAGGCGCGAGCACACAAACACATTCAAGTTAGTAGAGGTGAGTCGGCGGCAAGATATGGTGGCGGGGTTGTGCTGCCTTTGCGGACTTTGGGGCGTTTAGCGGCGGCAAGGCAAAGCCGAATTTTGACCGATTTCTCGAGGGGCGTGCGACTTGAGAAAATATCTTCCGGCAACACCTTCTCAAAATAACACAAACTAGAGGCGGCGCACCGAAGTCCATTGCAAAATGAGCTAGAATAAATATATATATATATGTGTGTGTGTATGCGTGTGTGCAGCGGCAAAAAATTACAAAAATTGCGGCAAAGAGCGCCGCGTTTGGCTAAATGAGCTGCTTGCGAATTTTTTGGGTTGCGAGTTTTTGCAAAATTTTTTCGAACCTTTTTGCACTTTTTGCTATTGTTGTAAACATTTTTTGCGCTTATTAGCTTGTGTTAATTGTTTAATTTTATTTTGCCTCCGCTTGTGTACACTTTGCAACGTTTTTTTGTGCGCCTTTTTTTCCTGTTTTTGCAAATTATTTTCGCCCAGCAATTTTCTTTCCTAAGCGCATGCGTCGCTTGCCTGCAGCTGGGCTGCGCATGTGAGGCGATTAATCATTTTGGCTTCTGACTAATTTGTAAAAACAACATTTTATTTCTGCTAATTTTTTGCTAATTCTTCTTGCCAATTTTTTCGGCAACATATGGTTGAATTTTTTGCGAATCTTTTGTTTTTGGTTTTTTTTTTTAGATATTTAATAACTATACTTGTTGGTTGGGTTGGATGCTGCTGGTATGGAGCTTGGGCGCCCCGTTAAGGTTGGGTGCTGTAAGCAAGGTGCTTATTTGCGAAGATGAGAAATGTTTGTTGTTGGGTTTTGTAATTTTTTCAACTCTTGGCGTATGCAAAAGAGGTCAATATTTGCGAAAAGCAAGAAATATTCTGCTCTGAGGAGATGTAGTAGTCGTGTAGTATGTGCTTTAGGGTTAATTCGAGTTAGCTGCTGCTCAGTTGCGCTTAATTGTTTCTTAAATTATTCAATTTTGAAAATTTCTATTTTTCAATTATTTTTTTTTTAATTTTTTACAAAATTATTTAATTTTTTTATAATAAATAAATTTTATTAAAGTTTTTGTTTAGAAATATTATTATTATTTATATGTAATATCTGCTCTATGTTTTCTTAGTAAGATCAAATATTTTTGAGTAAGTCCCTTCTTTCTGTTAATCATTTAATTTTTTCACATGTAAAGTGTCTCATAACCAAACAAAGTAGAAAGCGATAAGTGTAAATAATTTGCTTACAGACATTTCTTGGAATAAAAATCATTAACCAACACCATCACCAATGGATGTGTCAATCAAAATTTCTAAAAACACTTGAGGCGATAATAAAATATCTTTTGACAACTAATTGGAGCAGCAAAATTATTGGCATTAGTGGCTTAGAGCATAAAACAACAATAAAAAGAAACACAAGAGAAATTACAAATTTTTTGAAAATGAAAGAAGTTATAAAAAAAATAAATATAGTAATAAAAAAAATTAATGAAAAAAAAAATATATTAATTTTTTTTTTTAATAATTAAATTAAAAAATAATTAAAGAAGTTATGAAAAAATAAAAAAGAAATTTAAAAACAAAAAGGAAGAACCAAGTTCGGGTGGAACCGAGTTTTTTATACTCTTGCGACTTGTAGGAATCAAAGGTAAGGAAATACCTTAACGCATAAAATGTCAACAAAAGGATCGGAATCCAACCAATTTTATATATACATATACTACATTTAACTCATACACTGATAATATGTTGAATAAGAGCAGGATTTTAACTAAAAGAAAAATCTTAGCACGCGGATGATCAGTGAAAGAGTTGGATTCAAGAAGTCTGCCGTCGTTGATTTTTTTCAAAGAAGTGAATCTCTAATTAGAAAACCAGGCTCAGGAGAAGCAAGGAAAACATCTTCTAGGGAGGATAGAAGACCTTGGATCCGAAATCACTGCTAGAACTATGCGAAACCGCTTCCGAAATGCTGGTTTGAACGCTCGACAACCCGTAAATAAACCAATTTTGACTAAAAAAATTTAAAAAAATGCCTCAACAACTTCTCCGATGGGCTATAAAGCACCAAAGCTGGACTGAAGTCGATGGGCACAAAATAATCTTCTCTGAGGAGCCAAAGTTCAACATGTTATGTAGCGATGGGATATCGTACGTAAGCATAAAAACTGGTGAACGCTTTAGTGAAGAGTACGGAGGCGGCCGAATTGTTTGGGAATGCTTTTCCTACCAAGACTGGCTTTAATAGATGGAATAGTAAACATAATTAAGTACCAGCAAATACTGGAAAAATATTTAACACCTTCAATTGAAGAGTACTTTTCGCAAAAGAACGAGCTCATCTTACAGCATGATTCTGCGCCCTATCATTGGGTCAAAATGACAGTTATCAATTTTTTTATATGTCTGTATTTTACGCAAATTATTCCATTAAAAATATTAATTTTTTTTATGTTTTTTTAGTTTAAAGGCTTCCTCTCGCAAAATGGCAGTTTGACCTTAGAATGGCCAGGTAATAGCCCAGATTTAAATCCCATTGAGAACCTTTGGTATGTTATGAAGACCAAGATGGCAAAGAAGATACCCAGTACCTTAGCTGAGTTGGATAAAATTAGCGAGGTTGTTAGGTATAACGCATTCGCAGCACAAACATTGCAGGATTTCACAAATTTAATGCCGCAGCGCTTTAAGGCCAATATAGGAAGTAAAGAAGGCTCAACAAAATATTCAAAAACAACAAAAAATAAAAAAAAATTAAATAAAAATCAATTAAATAAAAAAGATTAAATAAAAAATAAAAAATGATTAAAAGAAGTTATGAAAATCAAAAAATAAAAGTATTTAAAAAAATTAAAATAAAAAATAACACAAAAAAATATTTAAAAAAATTTAAAAATTAAAAACTATAAATAAATTAAAAACTAAAACAAACCGTAAAACTACTTGCAAAATATTTTTTTACGAAATAAATGGAATGAGCTACGACAACTTGTATTGAGAAGCTCATAAGAGGCCACTTTACGCCAAACATCTTGTGACGTCAATCGCGCCTAGAATTGGAAATTTAAGAAATAGGCAAGCTGATAAAATACGAAAGAAACTAAAACAGTGCAAAATGCTGGCATAATTAGAAATCTGGGGATTAATACGGGTGTTAAGCGTCTAAAAAGTGGTATCTCCACAAAGATTTGGCAAAGACAATAAATAAATCAGCCCGAAATTTAATGTATTTATTTATAATATAGTTAAAAATCAAGCAAAAACGTTAACTTCGGCTGTAGCGCAGATATAATACCCTTCACAGGGGCATTTCTTTTAACCTAAACGGCATAAAAACATCTTAAACTCGAATTTGAGCTGTCAGTTGGTATGGCAGCTACATGCTATAGTGGCCCAAACTGAACAGTATATTGGTAGCTTATAGCGCTGCCTTGGATATTAAGCCACGTCAAATTTCGTGAAGATATTTTGAGAAATGAAAAAGTTTCCTTACAAGTACTAGATTCTGATAATTCAGTTTGTATGACAGCTATATGCTATAGTGATCCGATTTGAGTAATATCTTCGGAAATCATAGCATTGCTTTGGATAATAAATCGTGTAAAATTTCGTGAAGATATCTTGTCAAATAAAAAAATTTTCATACAAGAATTTAATTTGGTTTGGTCAGTTTATATATTTATAGCTGTCATAATATGCTGTTGTGGTCCGATATTGGCACTGCCGATAAATAAGCACTGCTTCGGTTAGAGAAAAACGTGTGTTCAATTTCAGATCGATAACTCAAAAACTGAGTGATTAATTATCATATTTACGTACAAAAAAAAACGGTCATGGCTAAATCCTCTCAGACGTTTCGTGTAGGGTATTAAAAACTTCGTGTCAAGCTCAAAACACATTGTTTAGGCTATAAAAAAAAAAGTAAAAGAGTAAAATGCCACGCATAAAAGAAATATAATAAAATAGTGTTGCAGAACGCACAAAAATCATAGCAAACAAAAACTAACCTTTAAATTACCAAAAACGTTTGGGAAAAAATCGTAGCAGCAAACAGGAAATGTGAATATATAAATATTTGATAAACACAGAAATCTATGGAATATGAAAGAAAAGAGCACAACGCCGTAGTACTAAGTGAGCAGTAAATTATAATTATAACTAATAAAATTATAATTTATGTGACGAAAGAAGCCTTTTTTTGCTACTTTGCGATTCGTGTGAGATAGGTGAGTTGAGTGCGAAGAGTTGCCAAGCGAAAAGATAGAAAATACACGAAAAAAGTGCACACTCGAGCTTAACATTTTAATCAGCACAGTTTGAAACTGTCCGCGCAGCATTTGCTCCTTTGTTTGCTGCCTTTTTAAGATGATAATAAACTTTTGAGACTGTTATTTAGTTATTTTCGTTCTTAATTATTTTTTTGCAGGTTCTTGGCTTGCTGCTAAGCGGCGTATAGAATTTACTGTTTCAAACTGGAGATGCCATCGATAGCCAGATTTTTTCGGTACTTTTTTTTTGGTTAAATTTTTGTTTTTAATCTAAACTTTTATCATAAAGTATAAAAGTGTGTTGAGACATAAATTTTTTAATTTGTTGTTATAAGCCGGTGTTACTGGTGACTATGGGCTTTTTTTCAACGATTTTGTTTTATTTATGTTGAAGCAGAAATGTGCTTAGTAACGTTTGATAAGCAGCGGTTTTGCGAATGTATATTTTGAAACTTAGTTATTGTGTTTTGTATTTTATCATTTACAGGCGAATGCGGCACATTGAGGAATGTTCAAATATATGCGTGAATAATAACAATAAAAACAAGACTAAGCTGTTTTCAGTTTAAAATGAATTGACATTTCTGATAAGTGCTAGAATTTACTCCAAGCAATATGTTGGGAGAGAATAAAAAATCTGGAAAAATCTAATGAAATGAAAAAAATATGCATTCGCTGAAAAAATTGAGCTCTTGAAAACTGAAAATAGAAACCTTATTTGAACAAGTTAGAACAAACGATGGCATATATTACACCTTGCCTTGCATTCAGAGAAAAGTATTGATGTTAGATATATCGAGGGCGGAGTATAAGATTCTCAATCATGTGTTTATGTTATAAATTAAAATCAAATGATGGAAATGTTAATTTTGCAGTTCAGTTTAAATTATTGATATTTTTTCATTGAACATGGACCCCAAACCCTCAGTTTTTGAGATATCGTACTGAAATTTCTCACACATTATTTTCTTATCAAAAGGCTGATCATTTGTCGAAACGACCGATATCGGATCACTCTAGCGTATAGCTGCCATACAAACTGAATGATTGGAATGAAGTCCTGGCATGGAAAATTCTTTTATTTGACAATGTACATATCTTTACAAAATCTGGTATGGATTAATACTCAAAGGAACGCTATAATCTCCTTAGAATTTTTTCAGATCGGACAACAATGTTACAGAGTTACCATACACACTGATCGCTTCAACTCAAGTTTTTGTGTGGATAACATTTTTATTTGAAAAGTTATCGTCACGAAATTTGACGCTGATGATTATCTCTATCATTGCTACAATCTCCGTAGAAATCGTATAGATCGGACAACTATAGCATATAGCTACCATATAAACTGACCACTCAAAATTAAGAAAACGACATTTTTATACCTTTTATGCAAAAAAACATTCAGCGGTGAAGGATGTCATTGCTTGATTGCAGCTGAAGTTAAGGTTTTCTTCTTGTTTTTCTTAATTATCTTGGTATTTCTCAAATTGAGCTAAATAGTAATTCTCCATGAACAGCTCATACTTTCGTCATAATTTTCGGAAATTGACTTGTCCCTTTAATACTAGGAGCCCCCAATATAGCCCTTTCACGAAAAAATGATATAAGATTCTGATTATTAACCTCTTCTTTGAACTTATAATAACTTTTCCTGCAAAAGAGCAGAAATTGCTAAAAAATCCTTTCTCAAAACAGAAGGTTATACTATACACTCACTTCCACAGAAGAATTGTTCTTAGACATTTATTTTGTAGGAAAATATGTATATTTTAACCGTTTTCTTGAAGTTATTGGCGCCTTTTCAAGCAATTTTGTTAAACAAAAAAAAAAAATAAAAAAAAAATTAAAAAAAAAACAAAAGAAAAAATAGCATTATCTTGCAACTTAAGCTGTTTTCATTCAAAAGTAGTTTTCTAAAAAATTTATATATATTTGAATTGCCAGATTTATTATCAAATAGCTATTTTATTTAAGACGCATTTTTAAACTTCTTCACCAACTATAGTAAAATGAACTCAAAATGAGTTGACAGCGTCGAGATAACAAGTTTCACTTACAGCTTTAATACTGCTTCCAAGTCGCTGTTAAATATTTATGTTTATTTTTGGCCGAAATATTAATAATGTTTCTTATTTAATTTTTAACATTTGCTTAACACAACTTGCACACAAAATTTTCCAACAAATTTTCAATTCTGCTGCCTTTACGCAAGATGATTTGGCTGCTAAACGGCGCTGGAAAAATAAGCACAAACAAAATTCACACGTTTTTCACACTATTTATCATCTTGATTTTATTTTGTTTTGCAACTTCTTCATTTTGTTATTTGACACTGCTTTGGCGCCATAAATTAATGGTTCTTTGTGATTTTCCACGCTTTTTATTTGCTTTGTTTGGTTGCCACTAGTCATATTAGTTTCGTGTGTATGACTCTATTTCTCTTTGGTCTATTTGCCACCTGCTTAAAGCTGCATATTGGTTTGCCACTTTGCTTTCGTGCTGCCACAATAATAATAAGAAGCTGTCAACTATGACGTGCCACAAGATAAACAGCATATTTCATTAAAATTTGGCTGCTTCCGCATTTGCTTCACACACACAGCACAGTTGTTGTGGTCATTTTCACAGGCACACATTTACACTTTATTTACACGCACACAATTTTCACAAGTTTATGCTTTTTCATAAATAATTATGAAGTGTATAAATAAATAAACAGTAAAAAAATAGTGTGTGGAGGACGCTTCAAAATGTATAAATAAATAATGAAAGCCATGTACTAGTGATTTCCGCCTTTGGCTGGAAAATGAACAGCTTCCGTTTCGGTGAGTGTGAGTATGCAAATGCACATATATGAATTGCTGTTATGTGAAAATTTCCATAAAAATTCTAGACCAACTTTGCTTCTTCTACTTTATAGGCGTAGACATCGCTTACACCATTATAGCCAATTTTTCTTGCTTAAAAAATTATATTAAATTCAATTTCTGACATTTGGTCTGCTTTTGTTTATTTTCGTTCTTATTACTTGACTAGTAGTCATAAATTATTGTAAAGAGCTAAATCAAATTTTATTTTTTTAATAAATTAGTCAATATTAGACATTAAACTTGCATTTTTTATTTCAATATAGCAAGTCTATAGCAAGCTATGTTTTATACTGTTCCAAACGAACTGCTTCCGGCAATGGGTTGAATATTAGACTGAACTATTAATTGGAGAACCAGCACATAATTCATCATTATATGAATTATAACTAATGGCAGTCGACTGTTTCAGCATTTCATGCTTTCTTAATAAGAAAAAAATATGCCTGAAACACAAGCGATGATTTCGTTTTATTAGCTGATTTTTTCAACTTCGAAGTTCGCAACAACACTAACCTATAAACTAGATTAAGTATCAGCCCTTTTCGAAATGTATTTATTATTTGCGAATTTAAACAATGCTTTAGTAGACCTCCCAGCCCCAATTAATATCAAAAAATTTCGGATCACTATTAGGTCTATGTCGAATTATTCAAATTTTAACTTAGATATAGTATATTATACTGCAGACATTAACCCAGCTTTTAATATTGTAAACCGCATTTTTCGTGACGTAAACTGTGACTATTATGAACTCTTCACACTATTATTAGTTCCACCTTTTAAATATATGATGGCATCTCTGAACAGTTATCTAAACTCTGAATGAACAAAAAATATTTAAATAATTTTGTTTTTAATCAGAGATAGAACTTGAACCCACAATTTGAATTCTATAAAAAGAAAGACTTGGCTTGGTGAGTTGTGGTTTTTGGTGTACACACTCGTATGTATAGATTAATCGAGCCGTCGAATAAAAGGTCACCATAAACGCCAGAGATTGTTTGGTGAACTGAGGTTGTTCTAGTCATATATATGTCATATTAGTCTGGTCATATTATATATATGTATGTGGTGTGTTCAAAAAATACCGGGAAAATTTCACGTTTTTGTAGAGTCCAATTGTCAAAAACTTATATGTCACTGAAACCAGAAAACATGTTCATCATTACTATCTTTAACATCAGCAGTTAACAACTTTAACACCAGCAGTCGCTGTGATGTGCTTTTATGAGCTTGCTGACTCCCCTTTGTCATATGAAGTGGAAAAAAGATTTGTTCGCGAATTCATGACCAAAAATACTGTAACGCTGCGCCAGCCTCCATATTCACTAGACAAGACGCCGTGTGACTTTTTCCTATTTGCAAAAGTAAAGAGAACCTTAAAGAGCCGTCATTTCACAAACATAGATGACATTGAAAGCGCATCGCTGAAATTTCTATCTCAGATAACGAGTGTGTCAAGTGTTTCTATGGTGGGAGAGCCACTGTCATACATGAAAATGAGATTGAATGGATACTATTCTGAAGGCGATGGTATTAATATACATAGATGAATAAATAAATATTATTTAAAAAAAATAAAACAAATTTCCGCTATTTTTTGAACACACCTCCTATGAGCTAACAAAGTCGATATTTTAAATATCGCCCGTAAATCTAGAATGTTCAAGCTGGTTAATCACATCGAGAGCATTATATTGCGGCAGCAAGAGGTGTTCCGTTTCAGCTTCGGAAGATTGCGGCATCAAAAGACGCTCCGTCTTAGCTTCAGAAAATGCAGATATTGTTCGAAAAAGAGAATGTCATTTAAGCACAACTTTTGAGGTTATAAAGTTTAATGGAAATCAATGATGGCAGAAAATATTGATTGAAAAGTCACCACCTTGACATGTAGATGGCGCTACTAGAATTAAATCCATATGATTTCAAGTTAGGCCGAAATTTCAAAAGGCCCGTTTATAACAACCTTCAGATTATTATTTTCCGAATCATATCATTTTATGCGAAGCAACTTCCGTTATTATGAAAACTTGGTTAAAAAGAAATATCGATTGTTGACAAAATATCCCTTTTTTTAGGATAAAAACATAGTATAAGCAAAAGCTTGGCTTGATGACGAGTTTCCGTACACTACGACGGTTGTAACCGACGAAAAGATCAAAAAAGCCAACTAAATAATTTTCAGTGACCGTAAAGTGAAGTTGTTCGAGGCAGCAGGCTTTCTGAAGATGTCAACTCAACGTTTACGTCATATCTTTCAAGAATATTTGGTTATGAGAAAACACTGTGCAAAGTGGGTACCGCGCGAGCTCACTTTTGACCAAAAACAACCAGAAGTTGAGAATATGGAGCAGTGTGTGGAGAGGTTCATTCAAATTTCTGCGTCGATATGTGGCAATACATGAAATATGGCTCCATTCTTTCACTCCGAAGTTCAATCGACTATCATATGGGTGGACTGCATACGATGAACCCGTTCCAAAGCATGGAAGAAGCAAAAGACGACAGGCAAGGTACTGACGCCTGTAGTTTTGAATGCGCATGGAATAATTTTTATTGGCTACTTTGAGAAAAAAGCAGCATCGACAGCGATTTTACATAGCGTTATCGGACCGTTGGAAGGACAAAAATGTCGAAAAACGGCCGCATTTGAAGAGAAAGAAAGTGATTGGCAACAAGACAATGCACCGTGTCACAAGTCAGTGAAAATTATGGCAAAAATCCATGAATTTCGCTTAAAATGGCCACAGTATCCACTGCATCCTCCAGACCTGCCCCCAGTGACTACATCCTCTGCTCAGATCTCAAAAGGATGCAATCTCAAGGAAATTTTCGTCGAGTGAAGAAGTGGTCGCCGAAACTGAGGGCTATTCTGAAGCCAAGGACAAATCTTCTTACAAAAACAGTATCAAAAAGTTGGAGGGTCGCTGTAATCAGTGTGTTACCCTTGAAAGGAATTATGTTGTATATATAAAAAAAAAGTGTTTCAGGAATTTTGCGATTTTTATTTCAAAAATTTTGGAATAAAAATTAAATTTTCACTTTCTAGTACCGACGTCTCAATTGTTTTGGCGTTAGTAAGAACAAACATTGTGTCAAATTCAGGTAAATTTACTGTATAGCAACATAACCCCACAGCCGTTAGAATACTTTTTCACAGCTTTCGTATGCTTTTTAATTTTATGCAATCCCAACACAGGTTTTTTAATATTTTCTACATTTTTCTTATAAAAATTCACACGAACACAAACAAATATTTCGTTTTCAATTTCTGAAATTTTATAAATTTGTTTTTTATTAAAAATAATTTCGTGCACTTTTATTATAAACAAGTTTTGCATACTTTTGTTTATTTATTTCTTCGCATCAATTTATTTTCGGCAAACTTTTTTACCGCCAACAACGCCAACATAAACGCTTTACACACCTAGTTTTCAGCGGAAATTCCGAAATATTTCATTTTGATTTGTAATGATTTTCAATTCTGACCGGCTTTACCGATTTCGACTGTCACTTAAACGGAAATCGCAACTTCGCCGACGGAAAACAAATCGCTTGTGCGCTGCAAAAGGTGCGACCGGCGTACTTCCGAAACAACGCAAATGAGACGAAAAAGTTCACAATGCCAAAGCTACAGATACAGCGGCGAATGACGAAAAAATCATAGATGAAACACAAAAAACAAAGCGGAATTCGACCGACACAAAAAATGTAGCGGTTGGCGTGCACGAAACGCGCCACACTCGAAACTGAACTAAATCACAAATCATGTCCAAGAAGTTGTTGGCCGACAGCAGCAGTCGCTGCAGCAGCAAAGCCAGCAACAATACTGGCAACAGCAGCAATAATAGCGACAGCAGGCCATAAATGTAGCGCTGGCCAAGAGCTACAAGCGGCGATGGCGGCGGCGGCGGCGCAGCACACTACACATAGTTCAGAAGCGGTGCAGCGGTCAGCCATAGTTCAAACGGTGTACATAGCTATTAGAGACATGGCTATTAGAGTATCGCATAGTTACGAGCTAATGTTCCAGCTCAATAGGCGGATTAGCTGCGCGCCGTGCGCCGTGCGCTCCGACTGGCTCTAGCGCACCGGTAGAGAGCTGAACAGCGCCGCGCACGCTTAGTGGTCAATATATTGGCTCTTGGTAACCAAACGAAAAATCTAATGCGCTTAGCTTAGCGCACATTTTATTTGTTTCATTATCGCTTAACAAATCTCAGCTCAGCTCATAGCGGTTTGCTTTACAACCAACCGCTAAAAAAACGATAAAAACCAAGCAACTTCTAAACAAAGCAACCTGTGCCCGCGGCCGGTGCTGAGAACAGGCATAACTTTGAAAACAAAAGCAAATAGCAAAGGCACACTAGGTGTCCAGCGGCAGCACCAAGAGTCTACTCAGTTATATTTCGTGTGCTTGAAGAGCTTTGGCTGGAAACATACGCTGGTTGTGTGCATAGCCGCAAAGCGGCCGCTAACAAATGAGCAGCGTTGAAAAGCGTTCGCGTAAACGCTGGTTCGGCGCTTGAAAAGCAACGCTCGCGCTGGCGCTCTTAGCGCTTAATAAACTATTTGCTCTTTAGCTTGGAATTTTTGTGTTCTGAGCAAGCGCTAAGAGCAGTAGCGCTGGTCTTGACTGCTTTTTAAATGATAAAATGTTAAACTGTTACAACTGTTGTTGTTCTCTTTGTTCTGCGCTTTGAAAACCAAACACTATTTAAGTTCAAGTAATTATTATTAAGTTAAGCTGACTTAATGGCTTATAAGAAGTGGATAAATGATTTGTGTGTAGGCTTATCGCGCTATACTTATGTGGGAAAACGCGCTGATATTTTCTCAGCTAAAGTTGGTAAAGTTCGTAAAGCTTCGGTAGCTGAATATGTAGTCGGCGCTGACTTTTCTGCTAGAAGCTTCAGCTCCAATTTGTGGTGCACATCTTCATTTTTAACCGACGATTAGTAGACCAAGTTTTAAGCCACTCAGTGATTTGTATTTATGTACTTACGGAACAGCATTTTTTCAAAATCTTTTCTACAATTTTCAAGCTGAATTCAAAATTCGCCGAGCGGTAGTCGCATGTTTTAGAAAATGGGCTATGGTGGTCTTACAATAAATTCTAGTCTCATATAAATTTTCTCTACTTGGTGTATTCTATTGCGCTTGCTTATAACATTTAATTCATCCTAAATGTAGGCAAAATGCATTTATGAAAATAGAAAAGCAAGAATCAAACAGAGCTTTGAGATATTCAACTCTGCGAGCTACCCGAGCAGTTTTTCTCTCTCAAAGAAAACGCTGGACTTGAAAGCTGAAGAAAACTTTCAAATTTCGAGCCTATAGCTCAATCTCTACCAATCATCCAATGCGGATGTGGACTCAAGAGAAGTGGGGATACACGATATTACTCTATTTCCAAGCTTAGAGAATAAAATAATCCGATGTGGGCCCATTTTAAGAAATATACTCGTGTTAATATGACTTAAACTGCAAAACATAAGATCTTTAGTAGTTTTTTGACTTTCTACGTCTGAGTGCAGGAACTCTCTTGAATCCCTACTGCTTGAAAAAGTTTCAAAAGTTCTTCTTGTCAAACATAACACTTTGTTTGAGCCTCCTATATTTCATATATTTCCACTCAATCTAAAGGTATCTTCTATTGCCTTTACTTTTCTTAGAATATCATTTTTTATTCATCCTAAATGTAGGCAATATTTAATCTAAGACCAATAAAGCACTGAAATTTAAAGAATGAAGAATCACAAATTAAATGAACAATGAAAAAAGTTTAAAAATATTCACATCCACAAGTCTCTAGATCCAATATCTTGAAAGTTTGAGTTATTCAAATATTATATTCTATAGCAATTGGCTTCCTCAGACTCTCATATTATTTTTCACCCTAAATGTAGGCAAAATTTATTTATAGATAACTTGAGCTTAGAAATATTCACATTTGCGAGTTATCAGAGCAGTTATGCTGAAGGGTTGAGTTTTTAAAATATTAAATATGTTCACATTTGGTCTCCCGAAGAAAATGCTAGACTTGAAACTTTCTGAAAAATGTCTACTTTTGAGCATTTTTGCTGTATCTTCTACTCTGATGTGGTCTCAAGAAACTGGTAACATACAAACACGATTTTTTCAATTCTCACAGAATAAATATAGTTTGCCATCAGAAATATGGGTTGTCGAAAAAGTCTTTTCATATCAAATAAATAAACAAATATGTACCATCTTGGCCGACCACTCTTTTCAATTGTTTCGCTAGAGACATTATTCCATCAGTGTAAATCGAAATTTCGAAATTTCCAACCCGGAAGCGAGCGAACAATTGTTGTACTACACGAACTAATACAGCATCGTCTCCGTAAACTTCACAAATTTCATTGGTGGCTTGCATGGCATTCTTCCCTTTTTTATAATTTTTGAACAGCTGTAACTTTTTTTGCAACGACATCTATGAGCAAAATACGAAAAAACTTTTTCGACTACCCAATATATTATGGTTTGTACCCAAATAAACGCATTTTATATAATAATTCAAAGTGCAAGGTCTTTAGTATTTATTTGACTTTCTCCGTGTGACTGAAGATAGTCTGTTTATTAACTCTTTCTTGAAAAATATCTAGGTGCTCTTTGTGCCAAAGGTGAAACTTCCCACGCACCTACCAGATTCGGTCAAAATCTTGCAGAAAGTTTTCAGAAAAAATGAACATTCTATAATCCTTTTTTATTTGCTACTTTAATCAATAAATTTCTAAAATTATATAGCTTTAACGGTTGAACAGTTTTAAGATATTAGCACACGCACACAAACACACACACATAAACAACGCCTGTGCTAAACAATGCATTTGAACAAAAAAGCGGAAGAAAGTTTGCTGCCGACCGGCATACAAATGTCGCACATTTGCGCATACACACACACACTAATTCCAGTTCAAAGAATTATGAATGAATTTTTGTTTTCCAGCAGTCGCCTGAATAGCTCAGCGAACAAAGGGAACACAGACCAAAGAAAGTAGCAGAATTCTAAACGGCATTTGGTTATAAAATGGTGGCATACCCAAGCCACTAAAGCCGCTCAAACCTACACACAGGCATACGTGTGAATGAAGAAACAACAGCGGCTTTATGCTTTGCTTAATCTTCAACATTTTTGGCACTTTTATCAAATTGATGCGCCATTGACTGATGGAATAACGAAAGCGGTCAAAGTAGTTGTGTTGAAGTTTCGAATTGATTTTTCTAAGCAAACGCTCACAACTGGATTTTATTGCGATGTACTATAAACATGTGGATTTAAATGCGCCGACAATCACCTAAATAGACCCTTTGCTCAAAGGTTTCTTTGTGCGATTGTGAAGGACAGAGTGTAGGGTATTGATATTTAAATGGCCAAATCGAAAACTCAATGGTCTACAGCGGAAGCTGCTGACAGCTATAACTAAAAATAAGCAGCTTTAACTCGTCTACAACAGTAATAATGGGCTGAGAGCGCAAATATTTTGATTTACATAAATTAAACGTTTTTTTAAAGTATTTGTGCTGCTTTGTGCTATTTAAGATACATACATATAAGCATGCACGTTTTAAGAGTTCATTCAAAAAAAATCGTTGAATTCATTCATAAGATATATTTCTGAGGCGCTGAAGTTACGAATTCAGCCCCGAAAAAGCCACCAAGGTAACACATGTTGGCTATAAAGTGAAGCAGTAGTTGCTGTTGTTGTAGCGGCAGAATTTTGTCCTGTTGACAGTCCTTGGTCGGATAAAAATCCGGCACCGTTACGGTTACGTAGACCCGACAGTCGTGGGAAGCAGTAGTTCTTGTGTTCAATCAGAGCAGCTTCGTGTCTTAACAACCAATTTTCTTTGACTTTGCTGTGTAGTTAAGCTCGACTTTTATCGATTTTTAAATTTTTTGGCATTTAAGAGCAGTTAATATCCAAATATTTGCAATAAATATTGTTCTGCTATAATTTTTCTGCGAACTTCGACGGTAGCATCACTTAACGAAATAGTTTTTGAATATTAATTTTGGACGAAGCCGAATAACGTTCTAGGCGGCCAAACAAATTTTAAAGTTAAGAACTGGACGTATGTATTAGATTAGTTTAGGTCATAGGGTTGATCGAACGATCGATGGGTCTCACTTGGACAAATATTTGTCCTTTAGGTTACCCAAAACAACTTAAAGTGCAACGTTCTATATATCGATGAAGAGTTTAGAGCTTGCCACACCTTTCGGAGGAGCTTTTGAGCAAAAAGGACTTCGCAGTCGTAGTTCTGGTTGTTGACTAATGGCTGCCAAGCACACTGAAGGTTCATAGATCCATGACTAGAGCGCAGGAGTACTTCGGACAATCGAGCTGCCGGTTGAAATTGAAGTACATGTGTTCTCAGCAAGCTCATCGGTTTTGCAATTTTCAGCGTTTCCGCTGTGACCGGGCACTAATACAAGCGAGGTAATAATTTCGTTTGGTGACATGTAAGGTCTCATGTTGGAAAACCGGCTAAAAAATATTTGGAAAACAGTGGCTGGGAAGTATTGCTCACCAGATCAGACTTTGCTCCTTCTGTTTTTCATTTGTTTCGCTCGATGCAGTACGGCCTGTACGTATTACAGTTCACAAGTTAATTCAGAATTTTACATTCAAATTTATGTTTAAGAGTTGTATTAAATTATTTGGGACTTTTTCTAAAAATAAATGAATTGTGAATATGAGAAAAAAGTATTATTAGATTGACTGACTGTAGTTCCTAGTTCCACATAGTAAATTTATGCTTCTCAAAAGAAAAACGAGGCTCACAGTCACTCACATTCAAACAGAATCATCATAAAATACAAATACAAATACAAAGCTTGCCAATATACACTGTTCTAATCTAAACTATGGCAGCCTTTTGCTAACCAAAATCGGCTTAAACGGTTTGCTGCTTAAGTCTTTTGTTTCCTTCGCTTTAGTTATGCAGATTTGAGTATGCTCTGCTGCTGACATCTCTTATTCTTTACGATCTTTGACAACTACTATTCGATTCACTCGCTTGTCAAATAAAATTGGTAAAATATTGGTGATCTTTAACTTTGCACCTTTTTGCATTTTGCCATTTCTATACCATTTTTTTCTAAATTTCGAATTTTTAAATTTTCTTTTTGCAGTTCGGTTTGTATTCTGCGAAAATGCTTGCCGTCAACAGCAAATTGAACGCATAAATAACATGCGCTAAATTATTGATAAGCTTTGGACGTGTGTGAATTTTTTCTGGCATTGATAGCGTGAATGCGAAAATCCGTTTTAGCCAGCTTGAGTGGTTTCGGCAAAAAATTTTACAGCGAAAATTTTTAAAATATGCTAATAGGCTCCAAAATGCTTGGTTAAAGAATTTTTTTTGTTTTGGTTTTCTATTTAAAAATGTCTGAGATCAGAATATGTATTGATGCATAGCATGTGCTTTGGATTTTTTACTAAAATGTTAAAATTAAATTTTTTTCAGTTGGTTAAATTCAAGTAGTGGTAGAAAATTTTATACTTATGAACATTAGGGCAGACAAAACAGAAATCTGAGATCTTAAGCGTTTTTAATTAAAATATTTTAAGAAAAAATGTGTCAGTAAAATAAATAAAAAATTAAGAAAATGGAAAATATTTTCAAATGTTCACTGTTTCAACAAACAAAACTAAGTTAAACAAAAATTTGAAAATGAAAAAAAAATCTTGAAGAGAAAAAATTGTAAAAATTTTTAGAAATATCTTTTAAACAGAGAGTTTTTTGTTAAAGAAAATGGTTTCGATATTTAAACAGAAGAAAAGTTTTATAATTATTATAAAATGTAAAAGATTTTTTATAATTTTTTTTAAGAAAAAATTTTGAAATTTTTTTTAAACAAAATAATCTCGAAAATGTTTTGAAAAGGAAAATATTTTGAATTTTTTTTTTGTAAAGAAAGGAATTATAAAAAAAATTATCTTGCAATTTTTTTGAAAGAGAAACAGATTTTTAAATTTTTTTTTAAAGAAAAAGACTATGATATGTTTTTTAAAGAAGCAGATTTTGAAATTAAAAAAAATATGGTTTTGAAATTTGTTTTGAAAGAAAATAATGTTGGAAATTTTTTTAAAAAGAAACAGATTGCGATTTTTTTTTTGAAGAAAATGGGTTTGTAATTTTTTTTTTTAAAAAGGGTTTGATATCTTTTTTAAAAAGAAATAGATTTTGAAGTAAAAAAACAGATTTTAACATTTTTTTTTAAAGGAAAAAATTTATATTTTGGCAAAAAAAAGCTTTTAAATTTTTGTTTTAAAATGAAATGATCTTGAAATTGAAATAAAAATTTTTTGAAATTTTTTAAAAAAGAAAAAGATTTTGAAATTGTTTTAAAAGAAAAAAAAATGTATATTTTATTTTAAAGCAAAAGATTTTGATACTTTAAAAATAAAAGATTTTGAAATATTTTTTAAAGAAATGATCTTGAAGTTTTTTAAAGAAAATGATAGAAGTTTCTTTGAAAAGAAAAATATTTTGATATTTTTTTAACAAAAAAACGATTTAGATGTTTTTTGAAGGAAACGATTTTGGAAATTTTTTTAAAAAGAAAAAGATTTTGATTTTTTTAAGAAACAGTTTTCGAAGTGTAAGAATAAATAGATATTTGAATTTTTTTAAGGTTTTGATATTTTTTTTTAAAAGAAACAGATTTGGAAATTTTCTTTAAAAAATCTGATTTTCAAATTGTTTTAAAAAGTGAAATTTTTTGAATTTATTTAAAGAAAATGATTTTCAAGTAAAAAAAACTTTTGTTTTTATTTTATTTTTGTTTTAAAATAAAATGATCTTGAAATTAAAAAAAAGATTTTGATATTTTTTTAAAAAGAAAAAGATTTAGAAATTGTTTTAAAGAAAAAAAAGATTTCGATATTTTTTTAAAAATAAAAGGATTTATAATTTTTTTTGTGAAAAATTGTTTTAACTTTTCCAAATTTAAAAAAGATTTTTCTAACTTAAAAAAAAAAAAATATTTGAAAAAAATTATTCATTGGTAAAAAGATGTACAAAAAATAATGAATCTAAATTTCTATAAAGATTCATACTGTAAGTTTTTAAAAAGTAGTAATATACATATATTTTATTACTTTATACATATTTTATTAAAAAATGTTAGATAATGTAAAAAAATAAATTTTAATTTAAATAAAAGTGGTTAAAGAAAAATTTAAACAAAAGATATTTAAATTAAATTTCTTTGAAATATGAAAAAAACATTTTATTCAAGTTTTTCTTTACAAATAATACCGAAAATATTAAACGAAAAAATCAGTCTTAAATTTTAGGGTGGAACTTTTTGTGAATGCAAACCTCTCCTAGCAAACACTTTATAATTGAGCAGTATCAAACGGGCAAAAGTTAATAGCTTTGAGCAATAAAATAGTTTTTCAGAAGCTGCCACAAGTGGGACGTTTGCATAATGCTAAAATTCATAACACATGAGATCTGCAGCTATATTGCAATTTGTCTCGAATGCAAGAAAAATCACATCTTCCGCCCCTGAGGTCAGCAGTACGCGAGTCAGTCCGTTTGTGTGCGTGTGTGTCTATGTGCTGCTGCCAGCTGGCACCACCCACATGCCACTATTTCTGCCACTTCATAAAATGCGGTAAATATGTGCATAGGCACCTATCTTGCCAACAAAACTACAACAACAGCAAGAAAACACCCAGAAATATAACAAAAAGGCAGCTGCCAGGTTACGGAGGCCAAACGTATTCAAAAAGCAATAAATTCATTAAATTTAAGCAATACTTTTGGTGCAGCGATTGCGGTCATGCACATACATACATATGTATCTACTGATATCACATATGTGTATTTAAAGGTATGTGTGTGTGCGTGCATAATGCAATGAATGGCATGTTTGATCCAGAGCCATACAAAATTTTCTCATTTTTCACTCGCATTCATTTATTGAACTGTTCATTAATTCTTCTATGAAAACGCACAGACACACACGTACACATGAAAAAATAAAAAGGAAACGAGTTAACAGTTCATTCAATATATTCACATGCATATGAATTAACACAAAGTTTTTCGGTTTTCTTTGTAGCATGCAACAGTGCCACAAGCGGCCGCTTTTCACCAACTCAGCCATTTGACCCACAATCGACAGTTATTTGTAGTATGTAACTAATCAAAGCGTCTACCATGTGCATATGTGTGCGTGCATCAGAAGCTGTGTGAGTTTTGACTCAGTCATGAGTGTGTGTGTGTGTGCATGCGCTTATTTCGCTCTGCGCACCGAATTTTTAGTGTGTGAAAACTGTGCTCTATTAATATAATCATTTTGTGGTATTTTAGGCCACTTTGGTAATCAATCAATGCGTTATGCAAAGCTTATGTACGTATGTGCATGTAAGCTTAGTGGTTTGTAAGAAATTCTACGAGCATAGGAAGCTGATAGAAAGCTTTAGATGATTTTTCAGCTATAAAAACGTTTAACGATATTCAGCTTTGACATATATTTTTGAAAGCTACACGAACTATAAGGAATTTTATATTTTTGAATTAAAGCTTTTAAAGCTTTATATCGGTTTATACATATTTATGAAAAAAATTTAAGCTTTTAAAATTTTATAAGATTTTATATATATTTTTGAAAATAATATAAGCTTAATGAGCTTTTGAAGCTCTTTATGGCTCCCTATTTATTTTCGAAAACGGAACAAGCTAAATTATTTTTTGAAACTTTATATGGTATTACATATATTTTTGAAAAAGCTCATATAGATTTTCAAAGCTTTTTACATTTAAAAGAAATAATTGAAAACAATATGAGCTTTCATGAGCTTGTTAAATCTTAATAAATTTTAGTAAACAATACTAGTTTTGTACGAGTTTTTAAAGGTTATTATGTAAATATAGCTTCTAAAGCTATATACTTTTAAAAATAATAACGGCTATATGAGCTTTTAAAGTAGTGAGTAGCTGTATATATATTATTGAAAACAATATGAGCTTTTATGAGCTTTTCAAACTTCACGAAAACTGAAAAAACTTGGTTCCAATGTCTTAATAAACAATTATTCAACGAGTTTTTATATTGTAAAATATGATAGGTCAAATTGATATAATAGTGCGATATTCAAGAAAAAGTTATATGTCAAGTTTAAATTAGTTAGGAAACCTGAAATTATTGTTGTTTAAAATTTTCATTCAAAAGTTCTCATACGATTGTTTCAGATGAGTGTTGTGGTTTTTGTTGAGAGATACTCGAAACATATAGTATATCTAAGAAGAGAGAAGATTAAAGCATAATGCGAAGGATTTTTATCTCCACGGTATCTCTGTGAAAACAAAGCCAACCTCTATAATATTGCCGAAGAACCACTTGTTTGTCCGTAATATTTTGTTTTTTAACATAAAAGTTTTGAGTAAATACTTTTGGAATAGACGTTTTTGCAAATATGTTCTAAAAAAATGTATCTAATCTCTTAATTTTGGTCTGTAATTTTTCACTTAGTACTTTACCCTCCAAAGATTTTTTATTCATCGAATGGTATATATACATATATATATATATATATATATAAATACTTTTCATAAGCCCTTTTTGGTAAGGCTTTTAGCTCCTACAGCGAATTTTGTTTTATATCTTAGATCGACTGAAAACGGGTTCCCCGGAGCGGCAATTTCAGTTTTGTGGACAACAAAAAATCTTTCAGAGCCAAATCTAGTTAATATGGTGGTTGACCGATGGTATTCATTGCGTTTTTGGCTTTAAAGTCGGTCACAAACGGTGGCTCGATGGGATGGCGCATTATCAATGTGTAAAATCCATAAATTTTTTTTCCACAATTTCGGCTGTTTTCGGCGAATGTTCTCACGCAAACGCCTCAATAACATCCAGAATAAATTCATGATGCACCAAACTACGAATGTCGCAAAAAATAATTAGCATCACTTTTATTTTTGAGAGACTTTGGCGTGTTTTTTTTTGGTTTCGGCTCATTTTTTCCCTCCTTTCCGATGATTGTTGACTTGTAGGCATGTCAAACTATTAACCCATGTCTCATCGGCAGTTATAATGACCTCCATGAATGTGGGATCGGAAACCGCACGATCAAGCAATCATAGAGACCTGTTTGCGGTACTCTTTTTAAAAAAAATTCAGCTCTATCTTTTCAAAATTTCCACCAAAATCATACGATGGGACTCGAGAGAGATGTCGAGCTCTTAAGCAATTTCTCTAACACTTGCCTGACGGGTTTCGAGCCCCTTATCCTTTACTTTTTTAATATTTTCATCAGCTGAAGAGGTCGAAAGTCGTTTAGAATAACGCATGTTTTCAACGATCTCTTGACTATCTTTGAAGGCTTTGTACCACTCGTAGGCTTGTGTTTTTTGTAAAACTGAATCACTGTAAATCGTTTTCAATATTCGCAACGATTCCGTACACGAAATTTTTTAGAAACACAAAATTCGAGAAAAATAATTTGTTCAATATTTTTATCCATTTCAAATTAAATTCAATCATTTATTTTTGGTCCTAAGCTGATTTAACGCGAGTTCCTGGGTTTCAAATTTTATTTTAAAATTTTCAAGCCCGGACTTGGCCCTAGAAATTTTAATATTATATTTATTTGAGTTTTTCAAAATCAAAAAATAAAAATATTTAATTTAAATTTTAATCCAGTTATTATCTTTATCATGCATTATTTGCAACACTGCTTCGTATACATTTTTCTCAACTTCTTACTCATTCTTATATATCTCACACACACATATACACACACACAAACTTTATTCTCCTAATATTGTAATTATAATTAATTGCTCTGCTGTTCGAATTTAAATGTGCGAGAAAATTAGTAATTTTTCTGTGAAATATTACATTTCCACTTGGTCAATGCTTGTGCGTTTGTCTGTGGGCAATCATGCTGGCAAATTGCTGCTATGCTTCACATAATTAGTCAATATTGCCGCGGCTGTTTCGTTGCGGTTTCCTTACGGAATTACCAAGCCCAATTTCCAAATATACCTTATCTATATATATAGACACACACACACACATACTATCAAAGCATATTCACATACGCTGCCAAATAACTAATTTTAGCTACCACACAATTGTTGCTGTGCTTCTTTTTGTTGTAGTATATCTGTTGTAATGACGAAATATATTGTTGCGCATATGGCCTATTGCTACCTACTGCGTAACTAAATCAAGGAAATAAATATAGAAGCACACAAAGCTACCAAAAATAGTTATAGAAAGCTGCAAAGGCTTAGAAAACCCAAAAAGTCATTATGAACGAAATTTGTGAAGACCAACGGCCAGCGGTTGCTGCCTTCATATCGATTTAGCACAAATTTGTTTGATTTATTACAAGATTTTGCGTTGCTGGTATGAGTATTGTATGTATATGTGTATATATATAATATAAAGATATGTACATGTGTGTGTGTGTGTTTATGTAGTTGTATAATGTGCTTCTGGATTTGTTTGCTAGTACTCTTCGGAAATTTCGGTGTAACATGTCTTTTCACGTTTAGTTTATCAATCGCCGTAAAACACCTTGCGTCGCACCGGCTGCCGCAGCCGCCATCGGTTCAAAGACGGATCTCACGCAGGGCATCGGCGGCGCAAACGCACGAAATCGAAATGAAATGGGGTCGTCAGTAACATTTGCAATTTACATAGTCAGCTTGGTGGCATGATTGTGTAAATCGAATATTAAATATATATGTCTGGTTAGGAATGTACGAGTATAACTGCAATATATTTTCAGTGAATTTTTGTTTTTTTTCTACAGAAGTTTTGAAGTAATACTCAGTGGGGTAAATTATATAATTTTATCGGTTGTTAAATAATTTCATGTCTTTCGACGCATTGAATTCTAAATTCACCCATGCATAAGTACTGGTGAGTTAAAAGTTAGCAGAGAGGTCTCTGCGAGTATCGAAATAGAAGAAATAAAATACGACCGATAAAAATTGGGTTTCAGAAAAGGTATTAAGGATCTACTGTTTTTATAATGAAGTCCTTTGTTCGTTGAAGTATCAAGTCTTCATTGAATGACTATGTCGGCTACCACTGATTCAACCATGTTCTTCTGTCAGCCATTTTTTGAGTTATCGATCTCAAATTTTGCAATCGTTCTTTTTTCGTCAAGAAACTGCTCATATTTCAGAAATACCGATATCCGACATTACAGCATATTGTTGCCATAGGGTCGTTCTGAAGCGAGAACACGAAACTTCGCCAGTTGCCTCTATCCTTTGTGAGCTCACGCCAGTTGTACATCCGAAGTGCAGACAGGTCGCTATGTAGTTGCTCCTTCCTATGGATGCGTGGACGCTCTTGCTTCTGTTGTCCACTCATGGGTCCCGAGTCGAAGGAGCTTTTCGCAAGAATCATCTTTCATGCGAACGACATTGACTAACCAGCGCATTCGTTAAACTTTTATGCGCTTAACTATATCCACATCGGCATAGATCTTACGGTTAGGGGGTCCATCTTATTTGTTACTCATCGCTCACACGGAAGGCTCTAAAGATCTTAATTCTCTCGAATGATTCTAGTGCCTTCTCATCTCTTGTCGTCAACGTCCATGTCTCTGCGCTGTATGATATGACTACATAGAATAATGATTCGTCGAGTTGAGGGACTTGTTTCCTGATTGCCTACCGATCTCAAATTATCACCAGTTGGCAAGAGTTATTATGCGAATGATCTCCAGGCTTAGATTATTGGTGGAATTTATGTTGGTTCCCAGATCAACAAAGTCCTTATCTTTTTCAAATTTATACGAGTAGATGCCAATAGTGAAGTAGTTCCCAAGACGCGAGAGATATTTTGTATATGGCTTTCAGGTACTTTGTCTTGCCCTCATTCACTACAAGACCAACCTCATTCGTTTCTTTTTCTGGGCTGGAAAAGGCTGCGCTGACGGCTCTGTTATTAAGGCCTGTGATGTCAATATTATCGGCGTACGTCAGTAGCGGAACTTATTACTTTTTCCAGAATTATATTGAAAAAGACGTACGAGATCCTGTCTAAAACCTAGTTTGATCCTTTCCGATTTTAACGGAGCTTATGGTTGTGCCAATGTCATTCTGCAAGGCCGTATGAGTTTATCAGGGATACCAATTTTGGATATGACGTTGAATAGACAGCGGCTTTGAAATCGACAAAAAGATAATGGGTGTCGATCTATTTGTTAAGAGTATAATTCAGGATTAAAATTATTGTGAAAATCTGGTCTAAGGAAGAATTGACAGGTCTAAAGCCACACTTTTGCACAATATTGGCGAAAGAACCATATACGCGTTATTAAGAAGACTGATTCCGCGATAGTTGCAGAGACTGTGGGACTCCCTTATTGTGGATAGTGTATAGTATACTCGTATTTCAATGATTGGGCATGTATTCCTCCGATCATTTCGAGCATAACGATGGAACATGTGCATTTCCTGCACCTCGTAGCCGGCTTTAAACAGCTCAGGCGGTAATCTATGGGTCCTTGAGGCTTAAGAACAACAGCCATCTAAGAGCTGATTTCACCTAGTCTTGGTCGTGTTCCGGATGATAATGTTGTCGCGGCAGATTGACGGTGCGGGTTCTTCTTCGTCCGTCGCAGCACTGTTTCCGCAATTTAGCAGGTTCGAGAAGTGTTCGCTCTAAATTTCTTACTTCCAATATTATAAATATTAGAGCAATAATTAACCTGCTCTGTTTCTTCTCCAGGGAGCTTCTTTAAGCTCGCTTCTTTTATTAAATACATATAGGCATAGTGTTTTCATTTAAAACTTGGGACTTATGTTGGGTAAACTACAGTACCTTAACTCCATTGCCAGCTTAAAACAAAAATTGTAAAAAAAAATTTTATAACACATGTTGTTGTTATTGTTTTTACATTTGATCAATATTGTTTTTGTGTTGCTACTGCGCACACGCATTTCTTCGAACTAAAGCAAAACAACTAACTTAAAAAGTTGATTAACAACAACAGCAACACCTTCCAGCGCAACGTATAATTGCTCAGCGTTCGGTGGCTGTTGTTGCACCGCTGCATTGTGCTGCCGCACTTTTACGCAGCTGCAACTGTTGTTCAATCAATCGCCAGCCGCCTGCACTCGATACACCGCACTCCTCCCACTCGCCTGCACACTCTTTTCCCTTACTGCCACAGTCCGTTTCACAATTGTTGTGGCTGCAGCTCAGCTGGTTCACCATGCGTCCCGCTTTTCATCCGGTTGCGTCGGCCTATCGTGTTGCAAATTCATTTCAAGGTGCTTTTTTACAATTGCCGCTGAGTTATGTTGTATTTGTTGTTGCTGTTTTTAACCAGTTGTTGCATTGTGCACGTAAACTTGACATTTGTTGGCGGTTTAATTAAAGCAAAAACAAAAACAAAAACAAAATGCCGGGCATAGCACAGAAATGAAGCAAAAACAAAAAGGAAATAGCCGCAACTTCGAGGCTGAGGTTGAGGTTCTCTCCGCATGCAAGCGCTGTCGTTGACTACTGTTGCTATTGTTATTAGTGTTGTTTATGCTTGCAATGCTTTGTTACACTATTGGCATGTGACAGCGCACGGCAGGCGGTATGTAGAGCAAAATTTCATTTATTTTTGCGGATTTCGCATTTAATTAATGCGGTAAAAATCAATCGAGTGACGCAGCGACATGCTGTTCTCACTTACTCATGTGTGTAGATATGTACATATGTATGTCTGGCTGAGTATACAGACAATAACTTCATAATTGCTGAAAATGATTACTCATACGACACGTTGACAATATCGGAAAACCACTTTTCGCTTTCAGTGTAGTGTGAATCAACTGAGTGTTTCCAATATTCATACTTCAAAGCAATATAGTTATCCGGGTAATTTGATAATTATAAAGTAGGATTTCCCATTTTTGAGCAATATTTGTTAATAACGGTACTTAAAGTGCTTTTTCGGCAATTTCGTGGTGGAAAAAGGAAATTCGTTGGTCTAAAATGCTTCTAGATATAGATAAAATGATTAATTTTCAGAGGAAAACCACGTAAGAAATATTTAGCTATTGGAATTGACACTCTGCACTGGCTTGGGCTTTTGGAACGGAAATTAGTTCTTACGTAAACCTGTATAGTTAGTTATGTAACATACGTACTGCAGTATTCACATTGTTTTACCCATTTAATTTACCAAAAAGTCAAACAAGTGGCAACGCTTCTCAAAATGTTTCAACCAAAAGTTATTTATACCTTTTCGCTTTGGTACGAATTTATTAAAAACTTGTTTATCTTATCAAGTTGAAATAATTATTTTTAACAGGTGGCAACGGCTCGCAAGCATTTTTTATCTACAATATTCTTTAAATCTTTTTGATTTTATATTTATATTTTTATATAAGGTTTGTTATATTTCCAATTTAAAATAAATTTTTTACTAGGTGGCAACGCTTCAATTTTTTTTTCATTAGCACGCTCGATATACTTATTTTGGTTTGATATCCGTTTCTTAATATCGTGTTTGTGTAAACTAGTTGAAATAAAATCTTTAACAGGTGGCAACGCTATTCAAATTTTTTTATTCCGTAACTGTTTCATACTTTTCAGACCTTTTTTGTTTATATCCATTTTATATAGCATGCAGATCTTATCAACTTGAAATGCATTTTTTATCGGGTGGCAACGCTTCAAATATTTTTCCATCAGCAAGCGCGGTATGCTTATTTTGATTGGTATATATTTCTAAATATCGTGTTTGCGTAATTGAGTTGAAATAAAATTTTTAACAAGTGGCAACACTACTCAAATTTTTTTTTTTATTTCGTAAACGTTTTTAGCCTCTTTGGTTTGATTTAAATAAGAAAATAACTTATTATCTTAACAACTTTAAATATTTATTTTTCTACAGCTGGCAATGTTTCTAAACATTTGTTTTGTAATCTGTTTGGATACAGTAGAGGCCCGCTAATCCGGACATGGCCTAATCCGGATTCCACTGTAATCCGGACAGGATTAAAAAACTCAAAATTTCTATTATGTCCCTTGTAATCCGGACCGACATTCTCTATCCGTATTCTCTAATCCGGATCACGTGTTTATTATTCACTACATTCGCTTTTATGCTTTATTGGTTTAAGCTTTTTTTGTTTTTTTGGAACATGTGTATTATTTGTTATAACAAACAAACAGAAATTTATAAATATTTTTTCATAATACATAGTGCTGATATGTCTTTGGTAATCCGGATTTCCTTATATTCCGGATAGGGGCCGGTTTTAATTGATCCGGATTAGCGGGCCTCTACTGTATTTATTTTCTTATAACTTGTATTATCAACTCAAAGTATTTTTTTTTTAACAGGTGGCGATGTTTCTCAAATTGTTTTTTAATCCGAGTTTTTTTTAATAACGTATTATCTTATCTTCTATACTTCAAAAATAGAATTTTTAACAAGTGGCAACGCTTCTCAAAAATTTTGTAATCAGCTATCTTTTTCAAGCCTTTTTCTGGTAATATCCATTTATACAGCGTGATCATTTTATCAACTTGAAATAAAAATTTTAACAGGTGGCAACGCTTCTGAATTTTTTTTGCGTCAACAACTTATTCTGGTTTTATGTTAAATTTCCAATAATGTATAATTTTACCACCTTGAAATATATGTTTATTTTTAACAGATGGCAACGCTGCTAAAAAATTATGTATTGCGTAAACGTTTTAAGCTTCTTTGGTTTGATATCCATTTATTAATAATGTGTTATTTTTTATGGTATTCAAGCAGATTGCAGTTTTCTAACATTTTAAACAACAAAAAAGATTCGTTTTGGTCAGCTTTCGCCCTTGAAGCTTTATACATATATTATAATAGCAATTTCTACGTAGCATCCAATAGTTTTTACATATATTTTTAAAAACGATTTAAATATTTTCAGACTAGAGTTGGCGAAGGACCAGAAATTGCCGGGACCAGCCTAATTCTTGGTCGAATGAAATCGACAGCAGTCACTCACTGTGTATTGCTGGTTCCATTGCCATTTTTCCAACTGGGATCACTACCATGCTGAATAGCGCAATCATTACTCGAATCGATCGATTCAACGAATTATCTACGATTTCGATCGCTTCACTTTGCAGCTGCCTACTTGAAAACGCTAACTGCTCAATCAAATTTTCGGTTTCGTTACAGATTCAATGGAAACACTCCAGCGACCTGCATATGTGTGTCAGCCAATAACACCACACAAACAAACTTGTATATTCACGCAGTAGTATTATTGATGTAACTGGGCATTTAACGGTAACATTTGTTGCTGCCGTTACTTGCTGTTGCATTGTTGTTTTTTTCGTGTGCTCTTACCTTGCTACCAATTGATCGGTGACGCAGATAAGCCCACATTTAGGAGGCGTTAAAAATTCATTAAAATTGTTGTTCAATACCGGTGTTCAATGCATGCGCATGTGTATGAGCGCGTGTGTGTGTGTGTTTCACACATTTATAACCATAAACTCATATGGTCGCTTATGAGTGGTGCGCATACTTTTGAGGCTTTCAATCATTTTCCATGTGTGCTGTGCACTATTTTTTCTACCTTTTATTGACATATTCTATTGCGGTGTGCTTGTGCCTGAGTTGTGGCTATTTTTCAGCGCCACCGCCGCCACCATTTTTCACTTTGACATTTCAACAAAACTGTTGTCAGCTTCATTTCAGTGCTTGGCAGCAATCAAGTTGCAACAAATGGTGCTCCACACCCTCATATCAGTTCGGGCTACAAAACAAATGTGCATTCATTTAAAAGGAATATCTATTTCACTTGTGCGCATGCGCGCATACATCTGTGTATGTTTTTTTTTTATTTTTGTTAGCACTAAGTGTAAGTTGGCGTTTTTGTTCTCACTTCAAGTAGCTTTTAAAGTAGCCCTGCTATGACGGATGTTTGATGCTTATCGACAGTTAACTGAAAATGTCAAGTTATGTTTTTGCTGCTGTTTTTTGATGATGCAATATGCGGTTATGCATTTATATGTATATTCATATTGCTTCTGTTAGAAACAAATAAGCTGTTACCGACCAGAACAGAAACCGCTGAAAATTATGATAAGTGAAACCCAGAAAAAAAGTAGTCAAATCAAATCCATTGAAGAAGGCAGATAAAATAACACAAATGAAACGAAAAATAATTTTTGGCTGATCTGAGGTCAAAGTGTAAAAGGTGAGTGGGTGGTTAAGTTTTTACGTGTCAAAAAACGATTTAGCTCGATTTCGTGAAAACCCACAATTCTTATGCAAAAAAGTTATATGACAAAGTTTTACGTAATAAAGAGATCTACAACTTTTGTATGTGCATTTCAAAAGGAACTCAAAATTAAAAAACAAATTAAATAAACCAAGTTGTGGTTTTTATATTTTTGTCTTTTAAATTTTTTTTTGAAATTTTTTAATTTCTGTTATCTTCTCTTCCTTTGCAGTGGGCCACAGCCTATTGTTATTTTCTTTTTGATTGCAAAGAGCCAACATTAAATTTTATTTAAAAATTGGTAAAACTTTTACCGAAATGTTTCAATTGATGAAACAAGTTTATGGCGATGATTGCCTATCCCGTAGCAGAGTGCACGAGTGGTTTCAACGGAAGTTCCATCGAAACTGTGCGTGAATTCATCAAAAATCAGCCGAAATCACTATTGAAATTCATGGAAATAGAATTAAACATCTCCAAAACATCTATTTATGGCATTTTGATGGATCATTTGGGCTTACGAAAGGTATGTGCACGGTTTGTTCCGCACAAATTGCTCAGAATCCAACATTCGAAGGACATCATTAAAGAGGTCAAAAAGGACAAAAACTGTCTTTACAATATTGTGACTGGTGACATAACGTGGTGTTTGCAATATGATTCCGAAAAGAAACGGCACAGTGCCGAATGGAAAGCAGCGGACGAGCCGAAACCCAAAAACTCGCGCATGGCGAAGACAAAAGTGAAGACAATGCTGATTTGTTTTTATGATTCCAAGGGTATTCTCCACAAAGAATTGGTTCCACTCGGCCAAAACGTTAATGCGGTATTCTGCCTTGTGATCGATTATTTGACCAAAAATCACATTTTAACCATTAACCACTCCTCTTATTCACCTAATATGGCACCGTGCAGCTTCTTCCTTTTAGCGTTATGCAGACGCAGAGGCCATTCAAAAGGCTTGCAGTGGCATACCGGCGGCCATACCGGTCAACGAGCTAAAACACTCGTTCCACACGCTTTTGGACCGTGAAAAAGACTGTATTGAAGTATAAGGATTTGTTCTGTTTTTTTTTAAGTTCTGTTTACTTTGGAAAGCACGTTGTATATATTTAAGTTAAGTTTATTCATGTCTTCGTGAGAAATTAGTCTATTTATCTAAACTAAAATGTTGCGAGTGCTCCAATAATCGGCAAACATTTTTATAATGAAAATACATATGAAAAACTTTTGCATATAACTCAAAGGCGAAAAGTTCTGCTTCAGACATATAATCAGACATAGCATAATATTCATGAGGTATCAGCGGAAAAATATCGATGCTGAAATACCATATACATGCATTACAACTATTAAAAACAAAATCAGATAACAAAAAAGAAAACGTTTTTTGTACCTCTTCCAGTAATAATCAGCACTACAATATATATTATATGTGACCTGGTCTACGAAAAAGGGGCTAATAGCATTGACAGACGGCGGCGTTAAACCAGATTAATTGCATTTTTCGGGATTAATTCAGGAGTTACCACAGCTAACTCCGTTGCTGAATCCAAAAATAACTCTCAAAATTTTAGGGAGTTTGTGAGATTTTCGTTGGCAACATTGTTAAAAATGGCCAATTTTCATCTATTGTGAATGAAATACAAGCAACCTGACAGCTGTTTATCAAATTCTCAATATAATATCAATAAAACTTCTATGTTATGATGCAGTTTTAAAAATAATGTGTTGATATGTTTTTGTAATAAAAAATGGTTTGGTAAAAATTGGTCGGCTAACAACCGTAATGTTTATCTTCTATCAATTTTCATTGAAAATATTATAAAAAGGACAATGAGCTGTTTATGAGAGTTTCAAACTCGCATAGCTGCCGTCTGTCACCTACAAATTTGGATCTGATTAAGTGCGCAGTTAATCCGGATTAACGCTGCCGTCTGTCAAGGCTATAACGTGCGAAAACTAGTTTTCTGGGAAAAGTTGTTAAAAATTATCGTCAGTTTCTCGTTATCTCATTAATTGTTCTCCTTTTTTTTTGACACCTAAGCTCCCTTTTCGTAGACCAGGTCACATATATTTAAATAAATGCGTTGACACATATAAAAACTGGGTCCGTATCAGAGCAATCCTTTATCCAAAAAACATTCCTAAGAGGAGTAATTTTCCATAGCATGCGCATCTTTAGCGACCGCCGCAAACAGGTGCACTTTTTTCTAACTAGAATAACTTGAAGCCACCACAAAAAACAACAACAAAACAAAAAAGAACAACAGAATAGACCAAAAAGAAACTTGAACGCCACTTAATTGATTACTTAAATTGGGCTATAAAATATAAATGCGCTTAAAACGGCTAATCGCATCAGAAGCGATTAATTTCAAGCGAACAAAAGGAACCACACAATAGATAACAATACCACCGAAAACCAAAAACAACTACAATAATAAGGTAATAGCAAAATAAATAATAACACAAGAGAATTTGGTTTAAAAAAAATGCTTCAAATAGTTATTTATGTGAGCGGAAAAAATTAAAAAATGTGACTGAAATAAATATTTCACAAAGTGAACTTGCGAGGCGGCGAGGGAACGAGGAAAGAGCGAGCGAGCTTGACTGCGCAACGAGCCAAATCGCAGTGCGTGGGCAGCGCTTTTATTTATCATCAAACCGAGAAAGAAAAACAAAACCAACAACATTAAGAGTGAATAATGAATTAGGTAGTATAAGTATGTGTAAGTATATGAAAATCATATTTATCAAATGTCAATGAATAACAGAGGTAATACCGTCAAGCTAAACAAAGAGCTGGCGTCACTGCGCATGCGTATCATGGCGCATTATGCCGAGCTCCTGTCCACACACATGCCAATACGCAGGCATGAAGAGCATGAAAAGTTCGCTATTGCTTTGTAGATGCGTTATCTGATACTTGACTAATCGCTTTTTAAGATATAAAACCTTCTGCGCATATATACAAATGTATATGCTCTTACGAATGTATTTATATCTAATTGTATGGCTCAAAGCGCATGCCACACCACTGGCGACAAGTTACCCTGTAGGAAGTAGCTTGAGTTTAGAGCTGAAAGCATTCTCTGTTGTTAGATTAAGTTAGCTGAGATAAAATGGCTGATGCCTAAGCATGGCTCGGAACCACACTTAGACTGTTGTGTACAGTTCTTTACGAAGCCAAGCGTAAAGCTTCTGTAGGTGGATCTCAGCTATCGGTAAAAATGGTTTGAACCTATCACAAATCTGCTTAGAATTTTGTTTTTATTTCCGCTATATATCTGGCTGTCTAAACGTCTGAGATCCCAGGTGTTTTATCTTGATCTGGCAAAAGCGGGACATTCGAGGAGAAAGTGTGAAGGTTCTCTCTTGTAATATCGACATTTTTTAAGTGTCAGCAGATTTGGAAAACACTAATTTAATTTTGACTACCGGTTACCTTACATTTATTTTACTAATGAATGCAAACGATGAATCGATAGACTTGTGAAAATACCTGTCACTCGATGTTTCCTCTACACCATCAAAACTATGAGCCTTAATTTCTTTAAAATAAGAACAAAACTGATTTTTTTTGCTTTCCTAGAAAACTCCTTTGTAGTGAACTGCTGCGAACATAATTGCCTACCGATATTTTCGATATCTTATGTCTTCTTCTTTTTACTGGCGAGACACCGCTTACACGATTATACCCGAGTTAACAACAGTGCGTCAATCATTTCTTCTCCTTGATTTTTGAAGGTACCAAGTGCAGCCAAGACCTTTTTCACCTGATCTTCACAAGTCGAATTCTTTCTCCACCTTTGGATAATAAATTCTTTAAAAGACGGACAACGTGACCTAGCTAGTGTAGCCACTGTCTCCTGATTTGCTGAACAATGTAAGTGTCGCCGTATAACTGGTACTTTTCATTGTCCCATCGACTGCGGTAATGGCCATTGCCAAATGCGCAAAAGAACCATAATTTTTTTGCAAAACGTTTTTCTCGAAAACTCCTAATGCCGACTCTGCAGATATTACCTTGTTTATCGATAGTGGATTTAACTTTTCAATTGTCTATTCGGTCCTCAGTAGCACCAATAATTAGGTAACAGTGATCTCGCGTTGTATTTCAAGGCTGTCATTGTTGTTGTCTCTAAAACTGGTTCCATAATAGACAAAATTACCAATCTCTTTAAAATTATGACTGTCAATAGTGACGTCGAGTGATTTATGAGTACATCCGGGATGTTGGGTTCGTTGAGGGAAACTCAGACATCAGATTTAGTACGAGGTATGGGTCTCTGAATGAATTTTTGCATCAGAGGCACCTATCTGATAGGTCGCGTTGATTTTGTTAAGCGGGGCTAGAGGACTAGGTGCATGTAATTGCAGAGTGCTCGATGTTTTCGGTTAGGGATCTGGGTGGTATGAGGATTAGCTAGACTGATGGACGTTTATATGTTAGCGGTAAGACCTCCACTAGTCGGAATGCCGAACAGTCAGGGTCGTTTGGGCGTGAATTGTTTAGGCGGCGAAAGCGTTTAACTGAGAATTAGGGTTAGCGTTTTGTGTGAATGGTCTGTGCGTGTAATGGGCGTATGGAGTCCAACCCCTGAACACCAGTCCAGAGCAGTTTCGATTACAAGGCTTGAATTGACATTTAATTCTGGTACCACGGGAAGCAGCAGTCCTTGGAGTTTGTTCCAACCTGCTCATGCGGACTGCCTCCTCGGAGAGTATCGTGGTTGTTGTGGTTAAAACCAGAATTGATTTGATCAGCTGTGCTTTTGAGCGCCGTGGGGTAAGGTTGTCGTCACCAGGTAGCCACGTTAAGCACACCGGACGTTGCCAATCGTGACGTGGAAGCCATGTCGCGCAAGCGAAGACTATTTGTTTGATGACAGGAGATATTTACTCTTATCCTCGTTGACGATCGGCATCATATGTACATGAAATCAAGCACGCATCGAGTCCATCTTGATAAACTATTTTGTCATTGATGGTTTTATGAGAGTCATTCTACCCTTTCAATTTACAATAAGAACTTAAGTTAGTTTGCAATACGACTTTTTCCAGATTTGATACTAAAGTAATGAATATAAGGCATTAATCCTAACACGAGGTTGATAATCCGTTTTTACCCGGAACAAGTGTGAAGTTGTTGAAAATGAACTAGTTCTAAACTAGTTAACTTTCGAAACTTTATGTATTTTTTCCTACAGAGTACGTCTGCAACCTTTTCGTTCTTTTTGTTGCTGCGTATCTTCACTATTACTTAAAGTCTGCCACTTTACGGCTTCGTATTCGTCGCTTCACTAAGCTGCTGTTAATTTGTAGACAATTTGATTAATCATATAATTATGCATATTAAAATGCTTAAATGATATTAATTTACTCACTGACAGCAACAATAATGCACTAACAAATACAAAGACAAAACGGTTGAAAAAAAATCAAAACCAGAATATAAACACCACTCGCACACCCACACACGCACTCACACACATACAATGTCGCGCTGCTAACTGTGCCTTCCTGCCGTTTTGCTCATTGAATTCAGCTATCTGAAATATTTGGTCACCAACAGTTAGTTCTGCCACAAAAGAAGCGACAACAGCTGAAATTAACAAAGTCAACAATAACAATGCGGCGAGACACAGAGCAAAGCGTGCGGCCTCCTACGGCGCGTCGAATTTTCAATTAGGCAGCCATGACAATAACTAAATGCCGCAGTTGTGCCACTGGACGTCCATTCATTAAGGGAAATAAGTATTTAGGCACACTCACACACATATACACATGTAAGTTTATGAGTGTTGGTGGCAGTTTTGTGTGGGCAGTCTGTGTCTCATTTGTAAGGTGCAAAGCTGTGAAGATAAATGTTCTTGCTGAGTGCTTGGAAATGCGACTTTCAACATTTTTTTTTTATTTTTATTTTTAGTTATTTTGTCATTTGTTGGAACGCAGCACACTTTATTTACTAAATAATCAATTAGCAATTTTATATAGCAGCTATACGAGTAAGGCCGCATTTGTAATTAACAAGTGTTAAAATAGAAATAACTATTAGATAATCGCCCAACACCTTTCGCTTTTTTTCGCGAGAATTTGATGCAAAAGTAATGTAGTTAATAAAAATTTAACTTTTAAAAACTCTCTTACGTTTCCTTTGGGTGTTACAAACATCGTGGCAAACTTAATCTACCCTGTTCAGAGTCTAAATAATTTTGTACATACGTATATATAGGACTACAGTGAATACCAGGAAGAAATCTGGTTTCAGGGGGTTTTCTGGTCTAGGATTTTGAAAAAATGGTTTTTTTTTGCATATTTTGAAAGTTTAGACTTTCAAAAATATGACATTGAAAGGATTTTCGGAGATACAGCCGATTTTGTGACGTGGCGTTCGTGTTCACTAGAATTGTCTCCTAAACTTTAAACGCGTTTTTCTCGAAACTACTTTTTTTGAGGTGGTTGACATGATATCTCAAGTTCTACTTAACCGATTCCTTTGAAATTTGGTATCTATCTTCTTTATACAATGCTCTATCGTGTCTGCCTTGGATTTTCAAAAAATTTGATTTGAAGTATTTTTAAAAAGTTCGAAAATTCGAATAAATCGGGTCAACATTTTTTTTTTTCGAGTCGACGCCATTTTTTTTTTAAATGGCCAACCCGATAACGAAATTCTTACTAATGAAGAATTTTCTTGCTTTTTTTTGGGTTTTAGATCTCTACAAGGCTTGAAATCACGTCAACCAGGACGCACCGTTTTTTATGAAGCCCCCACTCCACCGGCTCGTATCTCGACGAATTTTGGTTTTTTTTTTATTATATTTGTTCAATTCACAACCTGTCGTAAAGCATCGTAAAATTATAAATTTTTACAGTTGTTTTTTTATAATTTTACGATTTTACGATGCTTTACGACAGGTTGTGAATTGCTCAATTATTAAGATGTCAATGAAAAACATATAAAAAAATGGATAGTAAAAATGTTTTTCATTTTTGTTTTATCTCGGTTTAAAAAATGCCTAAAATTCATGCGTCTAGACCAGAATGCAACCCCAAAAAAGTATTAATTGATTATATGTACTATTGCCGAAATAATGTTCGCATGAGTTTCTTACAGTATCCTACATTACCATCTGATCGAATTTGAGCCAGACTAGTCGCGCGGTAACCGAACCGATATTGTTTTTCTAGATTTGTACAGCGTGTTTTATGTTCATGTGAAATTTGATCTCCAATATCTATTGGTGTACGGTTGGCAGCTTTTTGTTTACGATGTGAAAAGTTTGTCTGTCGATTTTAAAATACCGAAAAATATCATTCTGAGTATTGTGCTTCATATGAGTAGTTTGTTCTTTCGGCTGAAGCCGGAGGAGCCAGTATACCTTAAATCTGAGTTGGGTGTTCTTGATTTTTAGGTGATATCTCCACGTGCGTTTATATTCAATTATATATCTTGCGCTTCTTCTTGTTGGTATCAACTGACCATATAAGGTTGCTTGTGTACATATTTCGTATTAAGTGAGTTAAAGTTTCATTTGATGAGACTAGAGGGGTCAATTGTCTTTGCAGTTTTCTGAAGACGGCAGTAAAATTGCCCGTCGAAGCTAGCAGTGTCATCCGCATAGGTTGACGTAATTGTGAAGTTAGTGCAGAGCAGAGTACAAATACAAGAACGCAGCTTTAAGCTGAATCAGAGCGTATGGGTCTCAGATCCGATCCAGCTGTTAGTAAGACTAAGGAAGGTAAAACAAAAGTTACTCAGAGTATTGATTATTGCTTTTTACAAATTTTGATCAGCTTTCTGGCAATTTGTGGATACCAAGTCAATAGAAATGTTCATATTTTGAAGCAAAGCCATTAAACACTCGCCTTTCAACTTCTGCGTAGGAATCGAGGTGCTGCTCAGCCAATGCATGTCCTAGTGATGAAATCAAATGCTATTCAGAAGGGACAAAGTCTGTTGAAAACAGCGGTAAAATAAATTCATCATCGCCAGTGACAACTCGATACAAAGCTTATTTTCCTTCGCATTTTTGAAGCAAAATTTTATAAGTGTTTTTTCGGTTTTCCATTTGTCTTTTAATCAATTCATGCACCAAAGGTGCCATATCTTGTCATATGCTCGGCGCACATGACAGTATTTTACTTCGTGACATAACTTAAGTGTAACATGAAGCTTTTTGAAGCTAACCTGCTGCACCGGGATGAGTTATTTCTCCTCGAGAAGATTTGAAAGTCTGCGGAAAAATGTTTACTTTATTATTTTACTATAGTCAATATCTTCGCATTTTTTAATTACTTGGCACTCCCCTACTTCTAGTAAGGTGTTGTAAAATCTTTGCTAAGTACACCTGAGGGTTTGTTCATTGCGAGAACTGGCGTATTTACCTCGAGCTGAACGTCGCTGTGGTCATACAGGAGTTTGGAACAGGTGGAAATGCTTACATATATCTCTTGAGTTAAAACCTTTCGAGATAGCAAAATCAAGAATGGAATTTGAGATCAAAAGTCCAATATGTTGGCCCACCGGCTGAATATTATATTGGAATTTTCTTCCAAAGTGATTCATTATCTGCTCTTACATTACTTGGGATAGATTGTGTCGTGGGGCAAAGTACGGTTAGAGGTTCTAAGAATGTGCAACATTTGGAAAAATTGTTATATCCGGACCCCCATTACGGTTCTTAGACGAAAACTTAAAAATAATTCATTAATCAGTATAATTAGTGGACTATATGTCGTTTATAAGAGCTGATGAGCCTTTTCTGAAGCAAGCTATGAGGCCATAAAGTTAGAGAAAATCATTGTCAATCTCTGGCAGGCTTACCTATGCGACAGACTATAATTAATAAAATAATTTGTCAATTTTCTATTGAACAAATCAATTTTTACACCGCTCTGAGCAATATATTTATCTGGCTATTTTATTAATACATCTGAGCGTGTCATCAATCAGGCGCGCGAACTTTTTCTCAAGCATTTTATTTTCTTTTCTTTAACAAATCGTTGTTGCATGTGTCTTTTGTTGCTGTGTGCTGGCAATTCCAGCAAATGGCCAAGTATACTGTAAATGAGCGCATGCGCAGTCATGTCATTGGTCGCGTAAATCATCGGCAATAATAATGATGCCGAACACGATGTTGACTGTGCGACACCGTTAATATCGATGATGCATGCCACAAATGATGCCGGCTGCGACCTGCTATATAAGCAGTTAGACATCTATGCATGTGTGCATATTTGATGTTCGCATGCTTTTCCACAATTGGCCGGTCATTTGACTGCCTTCGCAATTGGCAACAAATGCAACAAACGAAGTAACTCTATGTGAACGTTGTGTGTGTGTGTGTAAGTATGTGTGTGGGTATGCATGTGACTGCAATCCTATTAGCAACGCCATTAGCGCGAGCAAGATCAATGCGAGGCGCATAGCGAACGTGGCAGCGGCGTCGCGACGTGCAACAATGCCAATGATACAAAGCGGAAAGGTCATATGCAAGCACGAGCAACGCTTTTGTAGTATGTCAGTTGATTGTTGTTGTTTTTTGCTATTTGTCTACAAGCGAAAATTGTTCGCCTGACACATGCCACATGCGGCGGAACGGCGCGCACTTGCAGCTAATTTACACGTTCACACACAATGGGTGATGCAAGTGACTGAAATGTGGCAGTAAGCGTTTGCGGGGTGTGTGTGGTGGTATGCCAAGCGGCGTGTGGCTAGCGGAGTCGTGTGAGAAGTTGAGTTTATTGAAGGAAAACGACTTGGTGGGCAATGATTCGGCAAGTTCAGGTGTATGTATGTATGTAACTGGTCGACAAATTGGCTAGCGGTATATAACTCAGTCATCGGATCGAAAAAACAACTGCAGGTATGAAGTAAAATTATGGTTTTGGTGCGAGAAACGCGACTCAAGGTATGAAAAGTGATTTTTTTCGATATAATACTGTTCGTATAATATTCGAAAATATTTCGAAATAAAGTCCGGGTCAAATTTGATTAGCTGGTTAACTTATCCTCTTTAAGCGTACGAAGAGTGATATTATTTAGTTCGCATAATGTTCGAAAATAAGTCGAATGAAAGTTATATGATGGTTCAGTCCGAGTCAAATTTGATCAGCTTGTCGATTCATCCCCTTTAAAGGTAAACAAAGTGATTTTATTTTCGATATAAATCAGTTTGTATAATATTCGAAAATATTTCGAAAAAAAGTGCCCTAAAGGACCAGTCCGGTTCAAATTTGATCAACCCGTTAACTTATTCGCTTTAAGACAAAACTTGATAAATTCATATTTTATGGTAAGAAAACTAGTTTCAGACGTTTTTTTTTCAGGATCATACGACAAAATTACTTAGAACTGTCTGTCCATTAGTCCGTCAAACGTCTAATTTAGCTGAAAAATTGAACTACCATCCGCAAGAACTTGGTAATTTGTACTTGGTAGATATATGACATAGTGTTCTTGGTATAATTTTATTTCAAACGAACAGTTGAGAGGTTCTACTATATACGTTTCCTAAACATTTGGGTCTAGGTCCCCACTAGGATTCGTTCGAGGGATAATAAAGTTGATTTTCTTTTAAATAACGAACCGGGCAGTGTTAGATCTTCAAAAAAGCAGTAATTTGCCTGCGAAAACCTGGGCCTTTCTGGTAACGTAGAACCAACTCTTGCGGCAATTGGGCAGTATTCCTTCTTTCTAGCGCTTCAATTACAACTATTACTCCACATCTACCGATTCAGAAAGCAGATTGATAATATCCATTAAGGGTGGATGTCTGGCGAAGCACCTATATCTTTAAGAAAAATAATATTTGTCAAGAATTCTGAATACTTAAAGCATCAGGAATCCGTCTTTAACAATCAGCAGCACGTTAGCGGTTTACTATGTCTCATGGCAGCCTCCTAATCCAATTCAAGAAGGCCATCAGCAGTTGTATTACAACTGCTCAGTGCTTCTGCGAACTGTGCTAAACCGAACACCTTGCAAATATGTACGAAATATTCCTGTGTGCTACTTTGTCAGCCACCTTGTACCGCCAGCTGCCAATCACGCCGTTGGTCCGTCTGTCCAGCTATCTGCCAGCGCGACGCATAAACAATACTAATGATGCAAAATGACTTTAACGGTGCAATACTCAAAGCCAAATTTACTTAAGTGCTTATAAGTCTTCGCTAGCAAACGCTTGCAACCATAGCGTTCCCGGCTATCGCCGCTATTGTTGTTGTCGCTATTTTTGCTTTTATGGCCCACTTGCAGCTGAATGTGCCACATGCTGTAAAGTAGTTCGACTCTACGCTCGTTGTGCTAATGCCGCAGTTATCGCGCTGTGAATGCCACATCTCTTTTCCAGGTTGCACTCTTTTGAACGGCACACATTGCTACAAACATAGCGTGGCACATATTTTATTTATGCATGCCTCTATCGGTATGTGTGTGTGGTGTGCGACAAATGTCGACTTTTGTTGGCTGTCGGCTTGCAGCTTCATTGCCAATTGCCGCATCCAGCATGCAGCCGCAACATGCAGCAATAAAGGTCATTTGAATGCGCTCAGTGGTCCGTCGTAGTAGCCAACGATTGAGTACACGGCGAGAAAAATTTTCTAGTACAAATAAATATAGTTGGAATGTTGTTGTGAGATATTTGAAAGACTTAAGGTTGTATGAACTAAGTATTAGATATGTGTTTGTCAAACACTTGAAACAAAAGTTTTTCGAGAGCTATTTAAAAAGGCTTAAACAGTCTTCTCGAGCTCGAGAAACATTGTAGTTGAATCTTTGTCCTTTTGGTTTCATTTTCAAAGGACCTAAAGATCAATAAAGCCGAAGTATAAATACCTCTTTAAACCAACTTTCAATACAGTGATTGCGGGCGCACATTTTTTTTTAGACCGAAACGTTTAAGAAATGCTTGAAGAACTGCATACAAAGATGAAATTATTTGCTATTAACTTGCTACACACATTTCTTTCAGTGCCTGCCTGCCATGTTTCTCACTTTATGCACCAATTCAGCATGACACTACATACTCCACCATATGTGTGCCACATAAACACACATCTCCTAAAACATATCATCGTTTTCAATTTGGCCACTTGGCGCAAGAGAAATTGTGAAAACTGCGCATTAATGTTGAAAATGGTAAGAAAAAGCGAAATGCTCCCCCCAAAAGCATAGGATGTGCATGTGTGAGTGTGCGAAAAAATATTGCGGACTATTAAGCGATTTATTAGTTTATTCTGCTCTATTGACATTTGCAGAACAATCGCCACCAGCTGTACGACAGTGCATTGATAAGTGTTTGAGAAGAGAAATACCATATACATATATATATGTTTAAATATATAGTTGGTATATGTATGATAGTAATATATTTTATTTAGAGTTGGAATTACCATTGATAATGCCCTGTTTACATTGGAACGCACCTTGTATATCCCTTAACTGGACCTACTTAGTAAGCCTTTAGATCTTGTCTTATCATATCTAGTAGCTATCCTGCATTTGGTTGTTGAAATCCATCTGATCTGAGTAGTTTGCTCAAATTGCGTAGTTAGCTCCCATTTGATCGTTCCTAGCGGGCATAGTATTGTATTCGGGTCAAACTCCTGACTCTTGACTTGAACAACTTGTCTGCTTTTCGTTGACGGAAATGTTCCTATGACTCGAAACCCAAATTTGTCCATAAGGCGCGTTGACCTGTCAGCCTGCCAATATTTGTTGACCACGCTTGAGTTTATCTTTGGCAGCGACTAGGCTACTAGTACCGGCTGGCTGTTTTGTTGTTGTAGTGGTAAAAATTTTAACAGTCCTTGACCGGATAAAAATCCAGGTTCGTTCCGATTACTTAGACCCGACAGTCGTGGGAACGCTACTTATATAAATGGTCGCTTTCTGTATCCTCCCGTAATTATTTAGTGAAAATTTACAGATATTCTGTATGCCTGGTATATCCACTTGGAAGATGTCAGCTGTGTTTGGTAGACAATTGGAGAGAGAGATACAAAGATCTTCGGAATATATCGCCGTTTGCAATTGCTTTCAGTTGTTTTAGGATATTCATAATTGTTCACGTTCCAGTTTCCCATCGCCTTGATTGCTAACGAAAACGTCTATGGGCGGTTGCTGTAGGAGTATATTTATTAATCACCTTACGCTGTGCACGGGGTGCCCTCTGTATTCCATTTAATTTTCTAATACCATAGTAAGTATATTTTCTAATTTTATACTCTTTCTTTAATGCTGGCCACCAGACCAGTGCTACATATGTAAAAATTAGTATAATTACAGCCATATGCATCTACATGACTTTATTTGGGTTAAAGTCACAATTCCTGCTGACTACTCTTTACCCGAAGATATTTTATTCTGTGCTACAGAGAAATTGGAGTACTACCAAACGAGGGAAGATGAAATAAAGGTATTTTGCTTTTATTAGAAAATAGCATCAGATCCTTTTTACAAGGATTAATTTGTAGTCCGTTATTTCTGACCCATAATCTTACTGATCTTATACCCATCCATAACCTGATTGTGGATGGGAACGTCCCTAACACCATCAATACTATATCGTCTGTATATGCTACTGCTTTAACACTTACTCCATTGCGTTGGATTAGTATTTCGTTCGGTGCCATCTTCTATAAAAGCGAGGAAAGCACACGTCCATGATGAGGTCGAAAAGTTGTCCGTTACTATTGATCTAATATGTATGTCTACTAGCCATTCTGGTATCTTCAGTATAAAGGAGGTGAGGCTTTTCATGTGTTCTTCTGCCTGGTGTTGATAGGAACACCAACTTGACTTTTTTCCAGCTTCTTGGGGTATAAAATAGCCACCCGATATCCACCTCAAAGATCATTTCAATTTTTGGAACCATTGGTTCCTTTAGCTTTTTGTATCCCTTAGTTATATAGCTATAAACCCAATATACATATGTATATAAATAATGACTAGGGTTGTATCTGTTGGATTACTTTATTTAAAAAATTTCCATTATCTAAATTTTTTTTCTGTTCTTAAACCCAATTTGTTCGAAAAACCTAGCAAATACAAATAGTGTTCTAAAAATAAAATATGTAAATTAGTTCGAAAAGCTTTCGCATGACTTATTGTACTTACTTAAATATTTTGCTAAAACCACAATAAGCATAACGTCGAGATAATATTAGGTATAATACAATAAACCGTTTGAATCGTACTTAATTGCGTTTCGGTAAAACTATCAGTTATTTGACGTGGCTTTGCTTCATTTTTTATTAATGGTTGTCAATTGAAAAGCGTTAATTTAATGTATTTATTTATAATATGTAAATATATAAGAAGTGATTGTGCTTTATTTTTGTTCTGCTACTCATAATACTCTTTTATGGCATATCAAAGAGATTGTGTAAACAAATCGAAAAGTAAGTGGTCGAAACAGTGGCGCAATCTGTCATGAGAGGGTTGTCGAAAAAAAAATTAATATATGAATAAACGTAAAAAAATAAAAAATAAAAAAAAAAATAAAAAATAAATAAATAAAAAAAATTTAAAAAAAAAATTAAATTAATTAATAAATAAAATTGTTTCAAAGTGCAGACAGCACAGCATGTATGAATGCCCAGATCATTAACTCATTTAGCTGCCAGCCTAAATGTAGGCAACAATATAGCATATAAGCTCTCGCGCCTAAAAGGTTATTTGACAGTAGAAAGGTGTATATATTAACACTGACAAATACGAATTTTACTATTAGCATATTAAAATTGGAAAAACTTGTGTTGAGATATTTATTTTTTTTTAATTTTATTTTTTTTTAATATTTAGTGTATATTTTTTTCGAATGTTGTTAATTATTTCTCCTCATTCTCCCTTTCGTCAGCTTTGTTTTTTTCAAATATGAATCTGATTACATTAAGTTGCTCAACTTCTCTTCCCATTACACTCATAGAAGAGGGGTTCGACTTACCCCAAACTTCTACCATTCTGATTATATGAGACTTTTACTTCTCAAATTCGTACATATGTATATGTAATTTTACATTATAAGCTCCCCTTATTTATTTCGATTCACTGCTTTCAAGTTTAAATTTTTTATTGCGTCGCTGTTGACATCTTTTATACCGAGTTTCAGCATAGAAATCATTTACATTTGCCCAAAACTGAATTAATTTAACTTGCATATGGCTGTGTGTATACAGTTATATTGCCGGCGATTATGTGTGAATCTAAATCAACATTATCGCCGATTTCAAATTAATCAAATGTCACACCATTGCTTGTTGTGAATTCAATATCCAAATACTTATGCAAATATATGTTTTGAAATATTCGGCTTTGTTAAGAATTTATAAATAGTCTATGAATGTTTATTAGCGTTTAATTTCCGGTTGACATCGATGCTTATTAAACGGGATATATTTCAGAGAAATCGATCAAGCGAGTGATTGTTTCTATATTGTATTACGACTAATAAACCTGCTGAGAATTGCACATAAACTACCAAATTAGTAGTATTTAGTGAAATTTGGTGGTTTTTAGGGTTGCCACATAAAATTAATTTTGAGATAAAACAGATAATATTATCGACTTTTAAAATTCTAATTTCTTGAGTTATGTTTTGCTTTAAATGCTTTTTAAAATTATGTATACATTTATTATTTAGAGTTGCCAACTTTCTTTGAAAAAAAAAATAATATTAAAGGTGGAAAATTGTAATAAAATATGAGTCAAAATCTCAAATTATTTTGCGAATTAGTAGTGTTTAGTAAAATTTAGGAGTTTTCAAAGTTGCCACATATAATTAATTTTGAGATAGAACAAAAAAATATTACGACTTTTAAAATTCTAATTTCTCCAGTTTTTTTTTTGATAAAAATGTGTTAAATTTATGTATTTAAATATTTAGAATTGCCAACTTTCTTTGAATAAAAAAAAATAATATTAAAAGTGGAAATTTGTTATCGAATATGAGTCAAAATCTTCACTTATTTTGGAGCGCTTTCTTAGCATGAGAGTAAAAATCTTTACGCATTTTCGAACCTTTTAACTAAGTTAGAAATTGTAAAAATATGCCTCTTAGTGTATATATTTTGCTAGAGTTGCCAACTGACATCAAATAGGAAATATATAAACAAAGTAGTATGAAAGTTGTTAATTACAACAAGACATGAGTCAAAAACGTTCAAATACTATCAACGTTTTAAGTTTAGTTACAATGTATAAAGGTGTTGCCACACTTTTGAAATACGCAAAATAGTTTATTATAAGTATTTTCTTAAAAAATTAATTTATATAAATACAAAATTTTGGTTGGCTGAGAAAAAAATTTGTAGTGTTGCCACCTGATTCGAAGTGCAAGAATATTATAAGTATTTTCTTAAAAAATTAAAATATATAAATTCAAAAAGAGGGTTCGCTGAAAAAAAAATTTTTTGGCGTTGCCACCTGATTAGAAGTGCAAGAATATTATAAGTATTTTCTTAAAAACTTTAAATATATAAATTCAAAAAGAGGCTTGGCTGAGAAAAAATTTTTGTGGCGTTGCCACCTGATTCGAAGTGCAAGAATATCATAAGTATTTTCTTATAAAATGAAAATATATAAATACAAAATTAGGGTTAGCTGAGAAAATTTTTTTTGGTTTCGCCATCTGATTCGAAGCGCAAGAAAAGTGAACAATTAAATGCTATAGATCGTATTTCAATTTGTATCTTAAAGTGTTTAGTTTAATACAAAATTTCATTGTAATACGCTGGCAACTCTAACAAATGGCAAAACTTGCAACAGCTTATAACTGAGCAATTTCTCATTAAGCGCTAATGTCAAGGTAGTGCAATGCACACATCAACTAATGCGCGCTTCATATTACCTTGATGAATAATTTGAATATGAATAAAACAAAAACAACATTCCACTCATTAAGTCAGGCGCATTATAAATTAAAATGAGCATTAAAAATAACAAAAACAAAAACAAAAAAATATTTGCACAAATCAACTTGCGAAAACTTGGAAAATATTTTAGTTGAATTTATTCATTTTCTTACTAAATAAATCAGTTAAATAACACTTCCTTACCGGATGGCGTGATTGGGGAAATAAATAAATGAAAAACGCGCTGAGCGCAGTTGAAAAAATGTGTAGAATTGAGCAACGCCACAAATGGGGTTAGACTGACTCGCACACGCCGAATGTTGGCGTTGAGTTGTGCATTTGCTGCTTATTATTATTATTATTATTTCAGTTGTTGTTGTGACTTAAGTTGTTGTTGTTGGTAGTCACTATTTCATGCGATTGCACAACCATTGCATTGCGTGCCAGCAACACCCCAAGCGGACCCCTGTCAGAATGCTCGCCGGCTGGCTGCCTGCCGCTCGGCCTCCGCGCATGATTGGACGACGCGGCGACGCAGCAGCGCGTCTAAAATGTGCGAAATGTATGAAATATTTGAAAAGTTTTAACAATTTAATTAAGCATTGTTACCATTTACATTTCGCAGACACAATAACAGCCGGCAATATTGCCAACCATACTGCGGCGCGCATTGCTGCTGCCGCGCCACCGTCGCCGCCGGCCACGGACTACTACGGCTATTGACGGCGCGCGCGCGCTGATCGATGGCCGTTCGTGGCAGCGCAAATATTGGCAATCACACAAAATGCAGGCAAATTGCGGCGCAACAGCAATGATATATGCTATATGCAGCAACAAAAACAACTACTGCACTGCGGCGCAATAGCATTTTGATCGAATTAGTGGCTTGCAATGCGCGTTCACGCCCGCCATGCCACACCACGCTACGCCGCGCCACGCCACACTGCACTTATTTGGCGAAACATTGCGCTACGGTTTTGTTAATGAAGCAACAACAACAAGCAACAGCTAGTGGACACCATGCGCGCGTATATATTACGAATATGTATATTTACGGCAACACGCAATTGCAACCGCATGCAATAAACGGCAACAGCAACTTGCCACAAGCGCGTAACGACGTACGCAATGCGTCGACGCTCAGCAAATGGGAGCAAAAACAAATGAGCTGCCAGCTAGACAAAAACAAATAGAAAAAAAAGCCAGCGGTGCGGCGGCAGCGCAAATGCCAATAACACAAACATCATCGATTTCAGGTATCTATGACACATTGCATGCGCGGCGACCACTCCGGCCGGGGTTTTTAGTTTTTATTTTTGCTTGCCTGCATAGGCTCGAGTGTGGCGCACTAATTGACAGAACAACAACAACAAACACCGTCAAACTGTTGTCAGCGCAGAGGCACATTTGCCGGGGCAAAAAATGCGAAAATGCAAAAATGCGTTGTGTATTTAAGATAAATTTATGTACCGCACAAAAATCAGTTGGAGTATTTAATCAGCGGTTTTAAAGCCTGGAAGGAATTTGTCGAAATTCTGAAATACTTGCGTTACTTTTCAAAACTATTTCCATCGTGAATTTAATACATTATTCATATCAGTTGTATGCGCGATTTATTGCTGTTAATGTAGTTATATAATATCTATAAGAACTGCTTAGGAGTGTGGATCTTAGTTGTTTTTGTGGCAAATCTTTCTGACAGCTCATTTCGACGCACTTGTGGCAAATTGAATGACTTGAGAGTTGAGCTGATACTTGCGGAGAGGATAAGTCATGAAGACTTTGTTCCTTTTTCTTCTTTATTGATGCAGATACCGCCCGTTATAGCTGAGTTTAAAACATCGCGCCTGTAATTCTTCCTTTTCGCTGTTTGGCGCCAATTCCAGATACCAAGTGAAGCCAGATCCTTTTCCACCTGGTCTTTCCAGCGGAATGAAGCTCTTCCTGTTCCTCTGCTTCCCCCGGCGGGTACTGCGTCGAATACTCTCAGAGCTAGAGTGTTTTCAACCATTCGGACGACATGATCTTGCCAGCGTAGCCGCTGTCTATTAATTCGCTGAATTATGTCAATGACGTCCTATAACTCATACAGCTCAACGTTTTATCGAATTGAATATTGGCCGTTGCCAACGCGTAAGGGACCATAAATCTTTCTCATCTTTCAGTTGTTGTCATCGTCCATGTCTTTGCACCATATAGCAGGCCGGGGACGAGGAGTGACTTATAGAGTTTGGGTTTTGTTCGTCGAGAGAGGACTTTACTTCTCAAGTAGCTATCCAGTCCGAAGTAACACCTGTTGACAAAAGTTATTCTGCGTTGGATTTCGAGGCTGACATTGTTGGTGGTGTTTACGCTGGTTCCAAGATAGACGAAATTATCTACGACTTCAAAGTTATGACTGTCAACAGTGACGTGGGAGCCACATTACTAGTATGACAACTGTTTGTTTGGAGGTATTTCGTCTTGTCCTCGTTCACTAACAGACCCAATTACTTCGCTTCCTTATCCATTCTGGAGAAAGCAGAACGAACAGCGCAGTAGTTGAGACCAATGATATCGATGTCATCGGCGTACGCCAGCACTTACCAAATGCAGACATCGCGGATAAAGGCAGCTCCTTTTCGTGCTGTCAAAAACAGCTTTGAAATTGACGAAGAGCTGGTGTGTGTCGATTCTCGTTTCAGAAGTTTTTTTTACAAGATTTGGAGCATAGTTAATATCTGATCAGTTGTTGATTTGCCGGGCCTAAAGCCACACTGATAAGATCCAATCAGTTTGTTGACGGTGGACTTTTATCTTTCACATAGTACGCTCGTTAGAATGTTATATGCGATGTTGAGGAGGTTTGTCTTACGCTAGTTGGCGCAGATTGTGGGGTCTCGTTTATTTGTGGATTGGGTAGAGCTCACTTAAATTCCAAGACAATGAAGGTAAAATTTTTAAAGTCTAAGAGGCGAATCGAAGACGCCTTGTAAGTAATCGCATAATAATAATTGGGTTGACTTTTATATCTCGGGATTAGAGAACAAAAACAAATCTTAATCGTAGAAAGTCACTTTATCGCTTGTAAAAATTTTCAAAAATCAACCTCCTCTTTAGGCGTCGAAAAGATTGGCCTCTTAGTTTATTTTTTTATGTCCGAAATTAAAAGAAGTCATTCGGTGCTACGTCAGGAGTATAATATTTACTGTTCTGCCTTGCTTTAGTAGTATGGTTGCCACTTTTTCTAAAAAAAAAACAGACAAACATTTGTTTGGAAGTACTTCGTGGAAACACCTATACAGGCAACTGCTATTTACTTTCGAGCTCATACGCGTAAATCCACGGTTTATAACCGCCATCATATTTTTTAACATTTCTTCCAACTAACTAATACGAACATTTTTTTGACTAATTTTGTGGGATTCAACGTGAATTTTGTTTTAGATGTTCATGCAATCATGCCGGTCCCAGTTGTCCCAATCTCATGATATGCCACATGATGATCTTGCAATATTAGCATGTCCACAGCATCAATAGTTTCCGGTACAACTACTGAGTTTGGGCGACCTCCACGAAATTCGTTTCGTATTGACCTACGACTGCCATTGAATTCACAACACCATCGATAAACACCGGCCATTGATGAATCTTCATTGCCAAGAATTAAATTTTGTTCATCGATGCAGTGTTGCTGAATTAATCCACGTCAAAAATTGTAATAGATAATCACCCGAAAATCTTTACGATTTCATCTAATTTTTTGGACGATAAGAAGTTTTTAAGTTACGTTAAAAAACAGAAATATCGCTACTATGTAGAAACGTTCTGAGTATGTATAACAACAAAATTGTCAAATTTTACGCCAAAGTTGTGAGTTGCCAGATAGCAACACTATTATCGCCAAATTCCGAAATATACCAAGCAACCTGCGTATTATATTGACACTTGAACTTAGAAAAGTGCAAACGGAGAATAGGGAAGAAACTGAGAATATACCTTAATCGATAAAGTATTGAAGCAGAACTAGATCTCTCCGATCATATATAGAGTTATTTGCTTCAGACATTTGCCTGCAACTCAAACAAAATTGAATTATTTCAGCAAATTACACGGCTACGCCTCATAAAGTGGCATAATCTTCTAAATTATTGCAACTGTATTTTTGGTGCACACAATTTTTGACGCATTTTTTTCAAAAATTAAATGGTGTGCGCAGTTTGATTGCACTTGAGCGTTAATCGCTTAATGGCCAGCGGTCACAGCTAACAGTTAGCAAGCAGCCGCCAGAGCCGTGCTCATATGAGCCGTGTTGTTTATGCACGAGCTCGACGACGAGTGACGATTGGTTGTTGGCAACAAGATCTCCAGATACTCTAATCAATGAGCAGTGCTCCAAATTCTTCGTAGCTGCAAAGTTGCACACACAGACACACGGAGAGTAAATGCAAGTTTCAAGATATGCAAAAGGCAATAAAAAATGAAATAAATAAATAAACACTAACAAGTAAGGTAGGGCTAAGTTCGAGTGCAATCGAACATTATATTCCCTTGCGAATTGCAGAAATCAGAGTAGGCGTGGTTGTGGTCCGATTTCGCCCATTTTCACACTGTGACATAGGGATGTGAGAAGAATGCCATGTACTAAATTTTGTTCCAATCGGTCCGTCGGGTTCTGAGATATGTGATTTCATAAAAAAGTGGGCGGTGCCACGCCCATCGTAAAATTTCAACACCGACTCCCATACCATTGCGGAGGTAAAACTTAATAACTCCGGGTATTTAATTTATATTTGTTGGGCTTTTAGTAGTAGTTTGAACGGTACCGCTATATGGGCAGTGAGCGGGGTTATCCTCCGATTTCATCGATTTTCACACTGTCGGTAGGAATTCCTATAATATTTGCGCTGTGCTAAATTAGATTTTTTCTTCTTCTTAATTGGCGTAGACACCGCTTACGCGATTATAGCCGAGTTAACAACAGCGCGCCAGTCGCTTCTTCTTTTCGCTACGTGGCGCCAATTGGATATTCCAAGCGAAGCCAGGTCTTTCTCCACTTGGTCCTTCCAATGGAGTGGAGGTCTTCCTCTTCCCCCGGCGGGGACTGCGTCGAATACTTTCAGAGCTGGAGTGTTTTCATCCATCCGGACAACATGACCTAGCCAGCGTAGCCGCTGTCTTTTAATTCGCTGAACTAGGTCAATGTCGTCGTATATCTCGTACAGCTCATCGTTCCATCGAATGCGATATTCGCCGTGGCCAATACGCAAAGGACCATAAATCTTTTGCAGAATTTTTCTCTCGAAAACTCGTAACGTCGACTCATCAGTTGTTGTCATCGCCCAAGCCTCTGCACCATATAGCAGGACGGGAATTATGAGCGACTTATAGAGTTTGGCTTTTGTTCGTCGAGAGATTAGATTTATAAACCTTAATTTAGGACTTAGCTATGATACTTTATATGTTTTTTCGGTTATCGACGTTGTGGGCGTGGCAGTGGTCCGATGACTCCCATCTACGAACTCGATTTTTTTCGTACTAAGGAACCTGCATACCAAGTTTCATCAAGATATCTCAATTTTTACTGAAGTTACAGCTTGCAGGGACGGACGGACGGATAGACAGATTGTGATCCGTTTTAAACTTTTCTCATCATTCCGATCATTTATATAAATATATCCTATATCTATCTCGCTTAATTTTAGCTGATACGTACAACCGTTAGGCGAACAAAACTATTATACTCTGTAGCAACATGTTGCCAGAGTATAAAAAAACGCAGCGCGGCCAATTATTTCGCATATATGATAGCGATATAGCAATTTTCATTACAAAATTACGATGCGGCCGCCAAATGTATCGCAGACGCAAACGCGCTCGACGCAATTACAGTTACACACATTGTAAGGCGGCAACGGTGGTGGCGGCGTTTACTACTCGTAGTCGCTGTCAGTGCCGATGGCTTGAGTGGCAGCAATTATCGAAACGCGTGTAATGCCAAAAGGCAAGCAATTAAATGTGCAATAAATACGTGCAACATGCCGCATTGCCGCCTTCACGTCGCGTCAAGCAACAAACTTGCATTAAAAGCAGAGCAGCGCGCAGCACGCATGCACCATATAGAATAGTGGCAACAGGCATTGTGCAATAGCAGCGCAAGCACTTACAGCAACAACAATAACAACTTCAAACACTACAACTAAGACTAATAGGGAAATTGCGGCTCGCTACTTCTTCTTTTTCTTCTTCAGCCCACTTGCCACATTACACACGCAACATGCGCGGCACTCAGCAAAGCGCTAACAACAAAAGCAGCAACAACGCAGGCATGCGCTAATTTGAAATATTTCGAAATGTCCATATTGAGTGTTTTAATCACTTCATTTTAAACGATTTGTTCTCCATATTTCTCGACGCGCAAGCACGTTTCCGCCCCCTCACTGGCGGGTCGGCGTTGTGGCCGCCGGTTGACTGGCTTAGTGCTCGGCTAAGCTGCCATTTAAGATTTTCGCACTGATTAGCTGCTGATTTGTTGCAGATATCGCTGGTTGTTGTTGTTTTTTGTTCTGCGTTGCTGAGCAATTTTTCTTCGCTTCGCGCGCCACTGATTAGTCGCTTTGACTGCTGCGCCGTTATGGCTGGTGATGATTGATTCTGCAAGCAACGCTGTACGGTGCGTGTTTCGCGCTGGTGGCGACAATTGCATGGATGCGCTTATATGCGCACCAGATTTGCGCTCGCAGCGTAAGTCAGCATAAATTGGCAATGCTTTGACTTGCTGCTGCTGCCACTTTGGTCTGCTGTATAAAAGTGGCAAATGCAATCCGGTTGGTTTGATATGACTTTCTGTGGTGTGTGAAGTGTTGCGATGATCTGTTGTTTCGATTTAAATGTTTGGCGAGAGCACGCTTTTGGGTATCGATAATGGTTTCAAGCTGCATGCCCAGAAGTAACGGAACTATTATGTGATTTATGAAGACCTAATTTAATCTTACGTGATCCTTTTCTATGATCTTGCGTTTTAGTGCACGGATTCAGTAAGTTTCTCTAGTTGTTGTCGATAATCAGTTTCCCTTCGCTCTGTTGTCAAAAATTGGCATGTCAAAGCATGCTTCGACTCTATCTTCTTCTTCTTCTTTAATGGCGTAGACAATGCTTACGCGGTTATAGCCGAGTTTACAACAGCGCGCAAGTCGTTCTTTTTTCGCTGATTGGCGCCAATCGGGGATTCAAAATGTGGGTAGGTCCTTCTCCACCTGGTCTTTCCAACGGAGTGGAGGTCTTTCTTTTCCTCTGCTTCCTCTGTTAATACTTTCAGAGCTGGAGCGGTTTCATCCATCCGGACAACATGACCTAGCCAGCGTAGCCGCTGCCTTTTAATTCGCTGAACTATGTCAATGTCGTCGTATATCTTGTACAGCTTATCGTTAGATCGAATGCGATATTCGCCGTGGTCAACACACAAAGGACCATAAATCTTCCGCAGAACCTTTCTCTCGAAATCTCGTAATACCGACTTATCAGTTGTTGTCATCGTCCATGTCTCTGCACCATATAGCTGGACGGGGATGAGGAGTGACTTTTAGAGTTCGGTCTTTGTTCTTCGAGACCGGACTTTACTTTTCACTTTACTTACTCAGTCCGAAGTAGCACCTGTTCGCAAGAGTTATTTTCGTTGGGTTTCGAGGCTGACATTGTTGTTGGTGTTAATGCTGGTTCCGAGATAAACGAAATCATTGACGTACGCTATCAGCTGTACACTCTTATAGAAGATAGTACCTTCTCTATTTAGTTCTGCAGCTTTATCCAAGTTTAGTCTGAAGAATTGGCACAAAAGGGTGTCGCCTTGCCTGAAACCACGTTTGGTATCGAATAACTCGGAGAGTTTCTTTCCGATTTTGACGGAGCTTTTGGTATTGGAATTGAATTTCAGTATTGAATTTTGGTATTGAACTTGAGAATGTGACATGAAATAAAGAGCGGAGATTTGTCTCACTCAAGTAGTCTCACTCATGTCGCCGATAATGTGCGACAAAATGAGTACTCGTCTGAGTGCAGCCTTATCGAAATGAGTTCCATAGCAGAGAATTTTACATATATCCAAGAGTGAGTACTCAGACAGCATGAGAATTAGACTGCGAATGTCCACGAGTTTATCCGAAGCATCTAAATGTCAAAATCACATTTACAGCTATAGAATTAAACTAACTAACTTAAAGGCAGGGCCACAACTTCAAACTTTTTGTCTGGCCGAACATTTTCCACACAAATAAGCCTTATATACATATATGTATATGCATGTACACCACATAACTCATTTCGCGCTCAAACACTGTTAGTGTCAGCTGAGAAGTCTTATGCAAATTTCGTCAAAACCTGGATTTTGAGGTCATCTAGGGCGACATAAAAGTGCCTAAGTTCAATATGTAAAATATGTAAACCGAAACTGCGGCAAGACTCCACTACCTACCAACTGCTGATAAAAAGCGATAGCCTAAGTGGCATAGTGTCAGACACTACAACGGCATTGGGAGGCAAGCATAATTTAGCAAATGTGGCAGAAGTAGACAAAAGTGCAATGCCTGTCCCTTATGGTGACACAAAACAGTGGCACAGAAACATATATACAATACATATATACAATTTATATACTATAACAACATGCTTGCCTGCTGTGTCGTAACAACAACAAAAACGAGTAAATGTGTCTATGATTTTCATTTCGCCTTATTGGTAGCGCGATTTTTGGTAAGAAGTGCCAAACTTGGTAATAAACAAATTTGTTTTAACCCACCAGCAAACTCATATGAATACTCGTGATACGAAACATCGGTGGCATGCAGCGATTTACATAAGTTGCTAAAACAGTAGCTGAAATATTTAACAGTAACGCGTTGCCGTGCAACAGTGCCATCAGTGGCGATGCAGCAATATTTGCATAATTTGCACTTTCTAAGCTGGAAGAAGCGTTCACGAATCTTATTCTGGCAACAAAATGTTGAGCGACACACCCTGTAGGACATGGTGACCTTACCCATAGACAAAACTTTTTGAGGCAACATTTTATAAAGTCCATTATTATACATTATTATATTCTAATATAAGAGATCGTCACATTAGACTGTTTGTGTGAGTCAATTTTATTTTTTCTTTTATATTTTTAATGCATACCAGAATTATTGCTAACACTTTTAAGGTGAACCCCGGCTAAAGTAAAGTCTTGAATTGATATTAAGAGAGTTTGTAGGGACTCTTGGAAGATAGTGTTAAACGTTTCCATGAATAGAGTGGATAAGATGCTTACTAAAGCTGATTTTTCTTTCACTATGAGGTAAGCAGATTCAGTATACCATAGTTTTAGAAAATGTGTGGTGTGAAACTTGGCTAGAAGGAGGAAATATTTTCTTTTTCCTTAAAGCTGGTAGCACTGATAGGTGAAAAAACACTTTAGGTAGGTGTTTTGATTTAAATGCGATATTATTTTCGATATGTGTTGGCAAGTGCTTACGTGACACTACTAATTTTTATAATTTTAAGGAGTGAAACTTGGCTAAATCAATATTTCAAATATAAAATTAGTTTTTCTTTGACGACAGTGGTGACTTCTGAAAAGCACATTGAAAGGTTCGAGAGCAGCTTTAAAACCAGAAACTCCTGGAAAATCCATTGGTACGTAATTCTTATCGGATATAGAATAAGACTAACCAGATAATACCGAAATGAGTGTCTTTTTTATGGCAACCCCACTCTTATACTTGAATCCAGCTTAAAAGCCGTTAATCGTATAATGAAATAAATAAGTGATTATTTCTATAGTGCTTAAGAAAGATCTTTTATGCCTGTTGTTGTAGCAGCATTACTTTTCCATTCTTCCCCCTTAGTAATGTCTGCCCACGATCCCTTATAAAAACTTCTAAGTATTCTCCTCTCGAAAATTCTCACTTCATCGCAGCTTGCTGCCACGTCACACTAATATACTCTGGGCTTCATTATCGGCGCACGCCTGCTGTTTGCGGCATGCATTCCCCATATATGGTGGGTGAAAATCATGATTTTCTAACAGTGAAGAAAAAAAGTACAAATACAACAACAATACAATAGCTGTAACTACTCCATACATGTGGCATTTGCGTTGCGGCACAAATTGGCAACTGCCACCCCAATCATGCATTGTTAGTGTGGCGCGGCAAGTGCGGCCACAATACTAAATGCTGCCTAATTGAATTTCAATTTCGTTGACTTTAAAGGAGTTGCAAGCTGAAAAGCAAAACACACTTAATGATGGCAGGCAGACAGTAGCTGGCTAACAGGTGGACCGAGTGGCAGTTAGTTAGTCTTTCAGTGGACAGAACAGTCGTATTTGGTTAGCTAGCTTGTGCGCATAGATACTTACACATACATACATACTTATACACATCAGTGTGCGTGTAGATGCGTCATTTTACTAAAGTTTAAGGTTTTTCAGCAGTGAAGTCACAACATTTCACAACGGCATGTGAAGCGGTGGACTTTTTGTACAGTTGTTGGTAAATATTAGATTTTGATATGGAAATAGATGGTTGAAAGGCTACAACAAATATTATAGAAAATTTTGTAAATCCAAGCATTTATGTCATTCGGTTAAAATACCCGAAACTTATCCCTTAAAATGACACGATCAGCAAGTTTTCACTTGGTTGGCGTTGCACGAGTTTTGGAGGCAAAAATAAGGCGCATTTGTTTCCGTGTAAGTGTAAATATTTGTTAGTTATCGATTTTTATTGAAAAGGGTCGCAATCGAATGATAATTTTTATAGTATTATTTGTGAAACCCGGCTTTCACACACCATCATTCTCTGATTGGATCATTATAGATCACAATACCCAGACTGTGCGCTCCAACGAATGACAGTCTTATAGAAAATGATTCAATTGGGTTTATTGATAATTTTTGTCATACAAAAATCTACCGTTATACTTTCGAAATCTAGAACGCAAGCGAACGAACCATTATTGTGCTACACGAACTGATACAGCATCGTCTCCGTAAACTTCACAAATTGGTGGCTTGCGTGGCATTATTTTCTTTTTTATACAAAAATTTCAAAATATAGCGAATTTCTTCATTATTTTCACTCATTTTTGAACAGCTGTTACTTATTTTCAACTACTCCGAATCTAATTTTTTTTGGTTAAATGAAGCTTGAAATCTCTTCTTTGCAGTACTTTATGGTATGCCACAATGTTATTAGTAGCACTGGAGATATACGTCTGGAACGAAATCTATTGACAAAAAAGACCTTTTCGACTACCCAATATTAATTGATCATGTTGGACGTTGTATTTAGTTAGAGCGTCCAAAAAATGTCAATATAATCCCGCACAGTTGATGACTTTATGTAAATTTTAACTACCTCCTGAACTCTCCTTACACCTGTTAGAAGGTATACTCTGATTACTTTGAAGAAAAGTTCGGAGACACCAAAAGGTGTGAACATAAATGATCAGTGTGAAGAGCTGAGTCGATTTGTAGGTGCCCGTGTTGACGCGCTAGTCCCTCAGTTTTTGAGTTATTAATCTGTCATTTTACACATGTTCTTTTCTCTCCGAAAACCTCCGAAAAATGGCCATACACTGATCATTTAAATTCAAGTTCTAGCATGAAAATTTTTTAATTGCAAAGCGATCTTCACGAAATTTGGCATAACTTACTGTTTAAGGCAACGCTCTGTTCTCCAAAGAAAGTGCTCAGATCAAAAAACTATAGCATATAGATACCGTGCAAACTGTTCCTTCAAATCTAATCTTTTTATGGAAAACTATTTAAGTTCACAAGCTATCTTCATGTAATTTGACATGAATCCAGGGCAATTTTACTATCTCCGAATATACAGCTGTTGACAGCTAATTAGAAACGACACCCATTATAAAATAAATGACGTTACTTTCCAATAAATCACGTATTTTTATTGTACTTTCACTTTTTTAGTAAAAATTTTGCTTAAAAGTCATTTTTGTTTTGAAGATTTTAACAAAAACATGTGGAATTAACGATTTGAGTGCGACAACTAATTAGAAACGAAAATATTTTAGCAACAAAAAATAATGATATTACAAAAACTTGCTTACTTTCAGTTAGTATTTTTTTGGTTAACTCTTTTACTTTAATATTGCTTCACATTCCGAATTTACGCTATAAGACTCTGACAGCGCACCAATGGTGTGGCTTGCCATGCCGTTCTAATTTCATCACAAAGAACTTTCATATTTGGGAAATTTTGGTGCATACGGCTCTTTTAACACCACCAAGAGATGTTCTATAGGGTTTCAGTCTGAGCTGGATGATTCCCACTCCAAAACATTGATAGAATTTTCATTAAAAAACTTCTGTGTCCACTTAGACGTACGCTTTGAATTGTTATCTTCCTTATTTTCCTTAGCCAATGGCAACATGACATCTTTTAGTATGTCGACGTATTTCTCCTTTTTTAAAATTCCAACAATCTTAGGGAGTGAACCAACACCATTCCAAATAAAACATCCCCACACCATGATTGATCCTCCTCCAACTACGCGTGGAACATAGCGGGTATCAAATTCTTGAATTATTGGAAGGCGAACATAACTTCCATCATCAGGTTTTAAGCGATTAATTTTTGTTGCATCGTTCTAAATGACATACCTCCGTTGATTCGTTGTCTTAAACCAATAAGAGTTAGCAAAGTCTTGGCGACGTTTCTACGAATTTTAGTCAGAAGTGGGTTCCTGCGCGCTGCCCTGCCATGAAGGCCAGACTCGAACAAACGGCGGGTAATTGTTCTGTTGGATATTTGGACATTATATTCGTTTTGAATTTCACGTAGAATATCAGTGGAACTCTTTTTTCGGGTCTCTTCGGAAGATAGTATTAATTCTGCGGTCTATTTCTGTTGCAGTTTTTCGGGTTTTTTCTTTGCATTCAATATTGAAAACAGTTTCAAAACTCAGTATATGCTTAAGGATATTGAAAACGACTTTTTTTGAGCATTAGACCTTATTCGAAATTTCTTTGCACATCCTTCCAGACTGACGAAGGCCAAAAATATAACTACGTAGATGTACATCTGCAGCTTTTTCTCATTAAAAAACTTGAATAATAGATTTTAATATCTTTTAAAGCACAATTTTGAAAGACGCGCTACTATAAATCAGTCGTTTTATTAATAAAAGTTAACACCTTGAGGAATTTACTATTTAGGAAAACATTAACAGAACTTTAACTTCACAACTACAAAACAGAGTGAAAATTTTAATCACAAAAAAGGGATCGTTTCTAATTACCTGTCAACAGCTGTATATTGATCAGATCGGATCTGCATAGTATATAACTGCTATTCAAACTGTTCCCACGACAGTCGGGTCTACGTAACCGGAACGGACCCGGATTTAAATCCGACCAAAGATTGTCAACTCGGCAGAATTCTGCCGCTACAACAACTGTGTAAATATTTCTACACCTTTTGTTTCTTGGCTTCTTCTTCATTTCCTTAAGCACTTCTGTGTGCAACACCGACTGAGTGCAACATATGCCACAGTATTTACCGTTCGGATCCACGCCACTACGCTAATTTATTTAGTTTGCATATTAAACACCATTGCAGCAGCTTTTTGGTATTTGCTACCTGCAACTGCTGCCACTTCTTAAGCAAATGTTGTTACTGTTTTTGCTTGCCACTGTTTTATTTACAGATTTGTGTTTGTTGTATTTTCTTTCCGCTAACAATGTTATACGCGTGCCACTGTGCTCTGAATGGCCGTAGCAACAACGACAGCAGCGGCAACAACAAAAACAACAAAGGCAATTGCAACATTGTTGCGAGCAGCTAAATCAGTAGCAAACGACGGCTGTCAGCAGTGAAACTCATTTAAACTTAACTCAGTGAGCAATTGCGCATTGCCAATTGAGTGAGCGAGCATTGACCAACAGTAACGGTGATTAGCGGTGGCGGTAGTGGCAGCTGTGGCAAGCGGCGCTGTCATTTCTTGTTGAATGGCTGAGAAATGTGTGCAAACAACAAATACAATAATCTGCTATTTACATTATAGCGCAGCAGTAGTGCAAATGTGTGAGAAAACAACAATAATAACAATAACAACGCCAGCAAAGCAAACATGTAGAGAGTTAATGAAGCAACGAATCACTGGCTACAGATGGGCAACAAAGCGCAACGACATTTGTACTCACGCGCCTGCAAGCTCATGCACTTGCCCCCACACACACACATACGTACATACACATGCTTATTTGCTTATTGTGCTGCTGCTTAATGAGTGATTACTGTTGACAGTTTGTAACACTGTTTAACGATTCGTTTGCTTGTTTGTTTGCTGTTCATTTTGTTGTTGTTTGTGTTCGAGTATTTGACTTTGTCTGCTTACTGGCATCATATGATTTATGTTTGACTTGTTTAAGCTAGAAGTGACAGTGTTGCGCGTATTCATTGAACTTCAATGAGCATCTTTCGAGCCAATGCGAGCTCTTGCCTGACAGTTGAGGCAAAGCGCTTGTGAAATGTTGCCGTATTTGTTTGGTTCTGGTTAGAGTTACAATTGAGACACCACTAAAGAAGAAGAAACTATCAGCTGTGGCACTTTTGAAAATTTTAGAGGAGCTGAAATGAACTATACAGAGAGAGTTTCTTGAATACAATGATTGAGCTCGACAAAGAACATTGATGGAAGTTAGGTTGCAGGTCCACTTTCGTTAGAAAACCTTTAGGAAGGCATTCAAGTTTGTCTAGATATTTCTAGTCTATGCTATTAAGTTCAAAAGAACTTATAATTCGCCACCTAAAATCTGAAATAATGTAACATCACTTTTCAAAAGTGTTTAGCCGAAGCAAAAACTATATAATAGAAAAAACTCATATTGAAAAAAATTTGAGTTTTGGTTATATCGGGTGATTTTTTAAGAGCTTGATAACTTTTTTTAAAAAAAAAACGCATAAAATTTGCAAAATCTCATCGGTTCTTTATTTGAAACGTTAGATTGGTTCATGACATTTACTTTTTGAAGATAATTTCATTTAAATGTTGACTCATGTGGTTTTCAACAAGATGGCGCTACATGCCACACAGCTCGCGATTCTATGGCCATTTTGAGGGAAAACTTCGGAGAACAATTCATCTCAAGAAATGGACCCGTAAGTTGGCCACCAAGATCATGCGATTTAACGCCTTTAGACTATTTTTTGTGGGGCTACGTCAAGTCTAAAGTCTACAGAAATAAGCCAGCAACTATTCCAGCTTGGGAAGACAACATTTCCGAAGAAATTCGGGCTATTCCGGCCGAAATGCTCGAAAAAGTTGCCCAAAATTGGACTTTCCGAATGGACCACCTAAGACGCAGCCGCGGTCAACATTTAAATGAAATTATCTTCAAAAAGTAAATGTCATGAACCAATCTAACGTTTCAAATAAAGAACCGATGAGATTTTGCAAATTTTATGTCTGACAGGGGAAGCTGAATATTTTTGCAAAATATATGTAATATGATGGAGCGAATCGTAAGCAATAAAAAACTCAATTTCGATTTTTTTATGATACGTTGTTTTGAAATTTAGGTGACGATTTGTTAAGTCGAGTCAATTGGTGCTTGTATTCCATACTCATCAAAAATAATTCTCTTCAATTATTTCTATACCCAGTATATACTAATTAAGTGTATAAAAAAGTTTGTGATACTCAAAAATACACGTTAAAGACCCATTAAAAGTTCAGCGTAACGAATAATCAATGCAGTATGCGACGGTACATTATCGTGGTGCAAAAACCAAGAATTCGAAAGAAACTGACCACAGAAGCTTGATGTTTGACTTGCTTGAACGTGTTTTTTTCGGCTTCGGCTTCGGCTTCGGCTTCACCTTTGCTTCAATATTCGATCGATTGGTCGTCTGTTTTCGGGTTGTAGGCATAGATTCAAAATACATCGCCAGTAATAATATGATTCATGGCTTCCTGGTAGTCGAAAAATATTGCTTCACACACAATAACACGACACTGTTTTTTGCAAAAGTGAGTGATTTTGGATCTAATAGTGCTTCCACTTTTCTTAAGCCCAAATGATCTTTCAAAATGATTTTCACTGCTCCTTCCGATATACAAACGATGCCAGTAAGATCTCTGACTGTTGTTCGTCAATTCTCAAGCACTAATTCCTTTATGGTATTTTATTGATATCATCAGTTGATGTTGATGGCCGTCCTGGACGTGGTTCGTCGTCAACGTGTTCACGACCCTATTTGAATACACTTGCTCGTGACAAATAATTATCACCGAAGGACTTTTCCAACATTCTGAATGTATCGGCACCAGAAATTTGATTCCGCACTCAAAATTCAATGGAACTTTGTTGAATATATTCACTTATAGTAAAAATCGCCGAATGAATTTTGTGTACTTCGGAAAGACAAGCATATACTAAGACTACTAAGACACCAGTGATAATTAATAATAATAATAAAATAATATCAATGACAGTCAAACCAATGTTGAAAGAAATTTTGGGTAGTCGAAAAAGTCTTTTCGTATTTTGTCAATAGATTTGCAGTCGCAGATACACTTTGCTCTGGTCGACCAGTCATTGAAAGAGTCGATGAAATTATGAAAAAGATGGACCAGGACCGTCACATAAGCCGCCATGACATCGCTAAGGAACTTAACATTCATCATCAAACGGTTTTGAACCATTTAAAAAAGGCTGGCTACAAAAAGAAGCTCGATGTTTGGGTACCACATGAATTGTCTGTGAAAAATTTAATGGACCGAATTAACATCTGCGATTCTTTGTTGAAACGAAATGAAATCGAAACATTTCTGAAGCGAATGGTAACAGGAGACGAAAAGTGGATCAAATACGACAATAATGTGCGAAAAAGATCATGGTCCAAGCGTGGTGAAGCTCAACAAATGGTCGCAAAGCCAGGATTGACGCCTTGAAAGGTTATGCTGAGTGTTTGGTGGGATTGGAAAGGAATCAGCTTCAGCCTGCTCGAACGATTGATTCTACCTTTTACTGTCAACAACTGATGAGATTGAAGCAAGCAATCGAAAAAAAACGGCCTGAACTGTTCAACAGAAAGTGATTCGTCTTTCATCAGGACAACGTTAGACCACACACATTTTTGATGACTTGGCAAAAACTGGAAGAGCGTGGCTGGGAAGTTTTGATACATCCACCATATAGCCATGACCTTGCACCATCGGATTACCATTTGTTTCGGTCAATGCAGAGCTCCCTTAATGGAGTAAAGTTGGTTTCAAGAGAAACATGTGAAAATTAATTGTCGCCGAGAAACGAGAAAAGTTTTACACTGATGGAATATGGTATCTAGCGGAAAAATGGCAAAATGCTACATATTTGCTTATTTATTTATAAGTATAGATTTAAAAAAATATATGTTGATGTTTGATTAGAAATGCGAAAAGACTTTTTCGACTACCCATTAGTTCATTGAGAATTTATGCAACCACATAAAAATAACAAAAAAAGTATCAATTATCTCGCTTTGGATCATAAGCTTTTAATTTTATTCTAATATATTCGCATATTTCTTACATAAGCTTCACATGCACACATTTCCACGTTTGGTCACGCTATACAATGTGCTTGAATATGCTTGCATGATATTTGCATAGAGAATTGTCAGCAATTAGTGCGCCGAATGCGACATTTCCCACACAAATCACGCGGCCGCATTGGCAGCTTTGTCAATTCACCAAATGAGCGAAAGTGTTGCAAATCAAATGCCAAGCCACCCACAATAAAATAAGCGACACGGCGCACCAGACCAAGCACGTCGCAAACGCTGCAATGGGCGCAACAAGAAAAAGCAACAACAACAACACACAACTATATATGTAGGAGCGCGCTGCTTGGCGCTGCTTGGCATGTGTATGTGTGTGTTGTTGTTGTAAACGAAGAAAAGCGCAACAGCTGGCAATCACAAAGCGGCGATAAGCATACAGAAATCAGTATTCCGTGTGTGTATGCATGTGCTGCATGCAAAATTTTGTGACAAACGGGCAACAGCGCAGGCGCACGTAACGAGCAAGTGAAAACATGAAAAAATAAAATTTACCGTGTTGCAAACTGTCGCGTTGCGCTCGCTTTGACTTGAAGAAAGACTTATGTGACAAGCTTTTTATTTCGCTTAGCGTTTGGTTTACCGTTTGAACTTTTTTCAGCCATACGCCGAGTTCATTGAGGTGCCCACCGTTGGTGCGACATCGAACGCGATCTGTTGTCGGCCAAATTGGTGATTTTTGCTACGTAAATCTTATAACAAACTGTCAACTGACGGCACAAGCAACAACAAAAAACTGAAAACTACAAACAGCAATAACAACTACAGCTGTAAATGCCTACTTTTTTGTTGACAGCCACAATTGCTCTATTATGGCCTATTTGAGCGAGCGTGCCACACGAGTGTGCCACATGCTTGCGCCGCCGTTGTGGGTACATATCTTTTGTTGTTGTTATGAATTTTGCTCTACATTTTTTTTGATTTGTTGTAATGAATTATTTATATATTTGTGTGTGTGTTTTTTGCACACTTTGCTTGCATTGACTCGCGCCCCTTTTTTGGGGCAGCGCAACGTCATTATTTGTGGCAGGCACGTAATTAAAATTGACTTAAGTGTCGCCGCATGCTGTGTGCTCTTTTTTTTTGGTTGCTGTGCAGCATAAATTCTGCTATAAATTAAGGCACTTCTGTAGTTTTTGAGTTCTCATTTGGTAAATGTCGTCACACCCAGCCCAAAATGCGCCATCAAAGCTGGTCAATAAACAGTGGAATTGCAATGCAGCAAGCGGAAAAAATAGTGGCATTAAAGCTTGCCACAAATAAAAGCGGCAGAACGATAAGGAAGACTGTCAAAATGTGCAACAACAACTAGCGCTAACGTAATTCAATACTTGGCAAGCGAAGCCAGGTGCCTATGAAGTTTTACCCGCGCATTTTTTGACACTAAACAACGTGTTTTTATTGCTGTCGTTTTTTTTTGTTTAATTTTTGCATTTTTTCGCCACCTCTATAAATATTGCCATTTATAACGACATCGTTAAAGTTGATTTCAACGTTTATTTACTTCGATTTTAATGCTACTTTGTTGCTGTTCTCATTCCCATTTTGTTATTTGAAGATTTTTAATTGCCACTCGCTGCGCCACAAGGGACATTTGTATGCGCATACATGTGTGTGTACATAGTTGGGTGCCTATCTGTCCCTTGATAGTTCGCTTCAATTTCCTTCAGTCACCAACGCACTCAAGTTACGTATACGCCCCGGCCTCCAGACTTGGCGCGCAGCAACTGAGTCGCGGCCATTGGCAGTTGACATGACATTGCTGTTGTAAGATTGACTCATGTGTCAATTAGCTTTAGTTTCTCGCTATTTTTGGTATTTGGCTTGAATGTTTACGTGGAAAAGGCGTTGAAAATGAATTTACCTAATTCCAACTCTAATAACAATAAATTGCAGTTAATTACTGAGCAAGTATTTGTACTATAAATTTTAAGAAAACGCCTGAAATAGTCATACAATAATTAATTCTAATTTAGAACGTATAGAGCAAGTTTTTGGAGTATTTATTATGTTAAGCCAAAAATATTAATATGTACTTTGCCTCTGAGGTATTGAAGAAATTATAACAAATCAAGAACCTCGGAATAATCAAAGAGATCAGAAGCCGAAGTATATTTTCTATACCGCATATCCATGCTTTCGAGTTTTTCTAGTGGCTTGGACGCTAAGTGAGTGATATATATTGAGCTACTAAAAAGTAGTGTTTTATCTGTATTTGAATTCAAGACCCTATAAATTGAAGGTAAACACGCAAAATACGACTACAAAATGCCTTTATAAATAAATATTGTTTGAAAAAAAGGAAAAGATAGGATACCAAACAGGTGGCAGAATGATAAGACTCATGTATTATGTTAAAGAAATATGAATAAACTGAAGCCTCTTGGAATAACTAAACAATTTTAAAAATTTTTCTTTAAAACTTCGTTTTACACTTTCATACCTAAGACATTATTTAATTTTTATGCCGAGAGTAACTTTACACTTCTTTGTGAAGTTTATCCTCTTCGCAACACTGTCTCTTGGAAGAAGGACCAGTGGTGTGTCTTCCCCTAAGGCCTCATTTATTGAGAAAAAATTATTCTCCCTTCACCATACTCCTCTGCTGCCATGAGCAGCATTGTATGCTTCGCTGCATGTTTAATCACTAGATGGAACGGTGTGAAGTTGGGCAAGTGCACATTGCCCTGAAGCGCAGCTGCCAGCAAGCCTTTTCAGCCTCGATAATTGAAGACCTAGAAGACCGCGTTGCCTTCCAAGCAATCACTAAATAAGTGACAATAGGCTCTACGATCATAGTATACAGCCACTTGATACTTGGGCTTGCAGACCCAGTATCTACCGGCTAGACATCTGCATATCATGAGTGGCGGCTTTAGACAGTGTTCTTTCTACATGCCTATTGAAACGAAATGTTGAGTCTAATTTGAGGCCAAGGAATTTAAAGTTCTTAGACACCTCTAACCCTCTGCCACCAAGTGTTAGGAATCTCAAGCTCAGAAGAGACCTGTCTTTGCATATTTCGTTACTACCTGACACAGAAAGACCTGTTAGCATGTGGACTTTGGGTTATTTGTAATTTTTTGCTATTAAAAGGTATGAATATTTGTACATAAACTTACGCAGAATATACAAATTAATCCAAAAATATTGATAATATTGCTTCTATAATATGTATATGGTATATTCTTGCACACCTACTATGTCTTGTTCAATGATGTTTAAAAGGTCTAAGGTTGCCACTGAATTCGCTGCGGGAAATGGATCAAGCACAAAGTATGCTTGTAAATGTCAGAAGCTTGTTAACACAGGCGTATTATTTCCTTACATAAATTGACATGCAAGCTGACATACACAACGCGGCACATATAGTGTATAGATCCCCGTTAAACTTGTGAAGTCATAGGGAAACAAGCGCAGCGACGGCAACGAACATACTGACCAGGCACGCAGCGAGCAGCAACTATGAATTGTCTATATATGTACAAATATCTATTTATATGTATATACAAGTATATCTTGTCTTTTTATTACCGTTAAAATGATTGCAGCAAGCGCTTGTCGAACATGTGTTAGACATAAAATATATACCTATATTTAGGTTGCTGGAAATTCTTCATACCTATTTACTTGCATATTTGCGCCTTTGGCTACTTCCGAACTTGTACACGCGCTTTACAACATTTGTAATTGCAGCGCCCAACAACTCGCGCGATTGAGTGCAAAAAGGAATGAAGAAATCGCTTTACAACAAGAGCAGTAGCCACGCTACCGCCGGTAAGCATGGCATAACGGCAACAAATCATGGCAAAATGCTTGTAATTTTACTAGTCCAAAGTGCCATATTTCATGTCTGATTAGCTGTAATGACAGTTTCTAGCCGCTGGTGTCGTCGTTGCACTCGCCGCTACAGTGCGGCATGCGGAATGCGGCATACTGTCGGCGGCCAGGAAATCGTTGCATGCAGAGTATGCGGCTGATGCTGCAATGGCAGCAGTTCCTTGAAGTTTAGTGAAAATTTATTATTTTTTGATGTCAAGGGTGGTACGACGGAGATGGTGCTGGCAAACTGTTCTAGAAGCTAATTTTGTTTAACGGATTTTTGGTAGTTAAGGTCTTCTGCGGAAATATTATAGAAGATGATAATTTTATTCCTTTTTTGTAATATAATGTGTATATTCGTGTAAAGGTTCCCGGACTAAATAAGGAAGAAAAAAGATATTTGCATATATGTAATTCTTCTTCTTCTTCTTTATAGTCGAGTTTACTTGATGGATCCCAAGCCCAGCGCAAAACTCTGGGGAAATGCAAGCCTTACATAACTTTTATATTCATAGCTGTCGTATGCAACTAGGAAGGTTGAAGTTCACTAAGATCGAGGTTCATTTTGGAATAACAAATATCTAGAACTGTTAACCATGCTCCCATATTTATTTCTATATTCAGTCAAAGTGCTACTTTTATAAAAATAGAAAATTTTGTTACTTTGCAGCGGTTAAAGTTACAAGACCAATATTTATCAATATATTCAAAATATCACGCAGGAATCTACCCAGCAAAATAGTAAAATCAAAATTTTTATATCAAAACTTATTATCACAGAAACGCACCATAAAGGTGTAGAACCTTACTAAGTGACCTGACGTGATCTACTTAATTTATATACTTTTTGTAGTCCCAGAAAGTAGGTCAGCTGAAATTGAGAAAAATCGGGCCACCTTAAAAACACTAAAACGATTAAAATATTGCTTCATCTATTGCAAGTAAAGCACGACTTCGGCGTATGCGGCGACGTCCGGAAGGGAGGTTATTTTGCGAAGAATCTCATGACGAAGGGACACAGGTTTTTCAGTGTTTGTGTTGTCACACATATGGATTTATTGTTTTGAAATTAAATTGAAATGTGTATTTCCGAGCCACTGTAAGAGAAATTTATGAAAGCAGAAGTACCAATCTACAATGCGGAAATAAAAAGTTCAACAATTTGAAAATGTTTCAGGATATATTTTGGTGTATGAAATGGATTAGGATCTAACAATTATTAATTTTTTCTGTGAACTGTAAGACGGGTTAAAAACAGCCTTTCTTCAAAATTTTTTTCCATATAAAAAATATAATGTTTTATTAGAGTTTGGATTGAACATGATTAATAAAGAAGTTGTGAAATTTTTGGAAAATAATAATTCAAGCTCGGCTCTTGCGACGCCATTTCCGGTGACCCTTCGGAAAACGGATGAATTGGCAGGATAACTCCTTACAGGATCAACTAAAGTGAAAAATAGGTGTCTTAGGTAAGATCTTAACTGAGAACTTGGACGAAGGAAAAACACGGATAATTGGCAGACAATTTCACAAAAAAAAAAAAAAAAAATTTCAATGAAAATTACTTGACATTTTTTTTCAAATAGTTGTCAGGAAATCTTTCCAACCGACTTCAATCACACAGTTTCGAGAAAAACACGTTTAAAGACGGCGCATTTAGCCTAGCTAGCCTCGAGCGCACAAGTTCTCAAGGCTGTACCTCCGAAACTCTTACTCGGATCAACTTGAAAGTTCTGGCAAATATTCTAGAGGTGTTTCAGAAATTAATAAGACAATAAAAAAATCGATTTTTTTGAAATTCGAAAAACCAAATAACAATTTAATATTAATCTTAATATTTTCTTGGAAGTGTAAGAAATCTACAAACCACTGAGGTCTGCGACCTTAATGATTTCTGCATCTAACAAGTAAGATGACTTTGCTTTTTGCATTGCCTAACTGAATCAATACTATTACCGCACGTACTAGTTACATGTATGCAAACAAGTACTGTTTATTTATTTATTGCTTTTTGGTTAAAATTAAAATATTTCAAATTACCGGCAGAATTGCCGCCACGTCAAAATAATTGATTTTCTGTGTTTTGCAAATTTTCCATCAATTAACTCGAAATTTGATTTCAAGCAACAAATGCACATGTCCATACCTGCAGGTATATATTTTTTAAAGTGCTGAAGGAAAAAATCTTAAGTAACAGTTTGCAAGCGACGAAAAAATAACGCCACATACATATTTAATGAGTTTTAATCGATTTTGGCGAGGCCTATTAAATTCAACAAGACACGCAAAGTGGTGCGTGGCACAAGAAAAAAGTTCAACGCTAAGAGCCGTTATGGGCTGTGTATGTGTTGTTACGTGCACGCAACGAAAAACGGTTGACAGCGCCGAGATGACAGTTGACTAAACAGCTGCAGGTAAAAAGCTGTCATATTAGCATAAATGATAACTCTATCGACGTTCGGCGGCATGATTAGATAAACAAAATTAAATAAGCTGAAATGTTGAAAATTTAGAAATATATATTGTGGGTATGTATATCGTTTAAAATAGCAACACATTTCTACAAATTGCTTAAAATTTGCAATACAAATATTACACTTTATTAACTAAGCGCACGTCTTTGAAAAGTGCAAAAATAAATAATTTATGCAAAATTTGCGTTTTAAATTAAAATATTTAATAACTTCACGAAGCAATTACTGACACAACACATTTTTCATTTATGAGCTAATATTTTTGGCTTGCACTGTTGCCTTCTTACCCCACATTGCCAATGCACTTAATATTTTTATACATACATACACAAACATATGATTGTGTACGCGTATCAGTGACTTCAATTGCAGCACCTTGCTCACTTGCACAATGGCAAAGCAATTGTTTTGCACAGTCACAACTAAAAAATGCCATTCCAATTTAATTACAGCAAATTAAAAGGCAGTGCTGAAAAAAATATCATTAAAATTTCTACCGTTGTTCAGCGCCCACTGTGCGCGGACCTTGCTGACCTCTTCTCCCGGAACATATCAATCATGTGTCGTTGCTCCAGTTTTGCCACACAAAAATTCACCACAACGAATGAGTTAACAAAACTGAACAATCGGCGCAATGAAAAATGGAATAATGGCGAAAATTTACAAAATACAAATTATGAAATACTGCTAGCAACAAAACAAATACAACAACACATTACATTAAAATTTTAGTAATAAAATAAAGCAACAACAATAAAAAACAAGGCAGCTACATATGTGCTTGAATGGCAGAAAAAAGCACGAAATTAGCTTAAGCTTTGCACACACATACAAATTAAAACCACAAAAATTGTAAATAAATCGCGACGATATGGTAAAGCCGCAGTGGAAATATAGTTGTGTCATTTATTCTGTCTATTTATAGCGAATTCTGGGAATTCCTATGATGATTTTGAAATTGACAGCCCCAAAAATATACATGAGCCGCTTTAACGAAATTAATTTGGGTCGAAATTGAGCCATTGTTTCCATAATGATGTTATTATTGAGCTTCCGCAGCTATTCGAGTACTACTTGTAAGACGTGCAGTTATATATACTTTGATTGGCTGATTTTTGGTATATTACTTTGTGTTTAGAGTAATCTGTGGTTACTTGACTTTTTCATTACTCTCTAAAAGCATACTTTTATTTAAGGGTTACATGGCCTTACGACATTGCCCGATTAAATTCTACATTACCTGTAGAGTATTGTCCTCAATGTCAAGTTGATCCGAGTAATGCTTTCGGAGTTACAACCTTGCGAACTTGTGCGCTCGAAGCTAGCTAGGCTAAGTGCGCCGTCTTTAAAGGCGTTTTTCGCGAAACTGTGTGATTGAAGTCGGTTGGCAATATGTCTTGAGAACTACTGAATCAATCTTCATGAAATTTGAAACAGGTTGAGATATAATTCCTAAAGATTTGGACGAAGGACTTTTTTTCGATTACAACTATTTGAGAAATTTTAATTTTTTTATCAAAATGTCTGCCAAAAATCCAATTTTCAGTTTTTATTCCTTCGTTCAAGTTCTCAGTTAAGGTTTTAACTAAAACACGTATTTTTTCACTTTAGATGATCCTGTAAGGAGTTATCCTGCAAATGCGGGCGCAGCTTTTTCCGAGGGGTCACCGAAAATGGCATCACAATGGTTGAGTTTGAAATATTTTTTTCCAAATTTCAGAATTTTTTTGTTAAAAGTGTATGTTTGTCACAATAAAAAATTCTAATAAAGTATTTCATTTTTTATATGAGAAAAAATTGTTGAAAAATTGCTGTTTCAACAAACCCATAATCCCTTAATATATGTATGTGACCTGGTCTACGGAAAGGGGGCTTAGGTGTCAAAAAATCAATTTTCACTTTTTAGTTGATTCGGATGGACGAGAATATATATAGTATGGTAAAATTTTTTTATTTTAGTATTTATCTGTTCGAACTTCACAGGATGAATCTCTTTAGTGTCTGCATACTAATATGTTATTGAGATAATATCAAAGACCCCCATCTAAAACTGGTGTAGGTCACCGCGAAGTCAGCCGCCGTGATCTTTATGAACTCATACATAATGTATATGTTTTCTGGTGCTGATTCGTTGTTCGGAATTAAGAAATATATTTAGTTCGTACAAAATCGCTTTCAGCCTACTAAAGTCTAGTGATTTTTTGTATCGTATCGGTATAATTAAAAAATTTTCCTTCGCTTAGGACCGTCATCTGGCGGGGAGGTTTTTGGTTAGGCCATGAACTAAGTGGTGGTACTGTGCACTTTTCGGAAGCCATGCTGGTGGTTTGCTTGACTCAGGTGGTGTGCGAAGGTCGGGAATAGCCAGGCCTCAGGTATCTTCACTCCTTGGGAGAGGAGTGTTATCGGACGATAGAACTCCCCTTTGTTGGCCGGTTTTCCAGCTTTCAGTTGTGGGACCACTCTTCCGATTTTCCACACATCGAGTGGTCAGCGACAGGTTGAGGACCTTGTGAGGTAGCTTAGTTCCGTCGAGTCTAGATGCTTTAGTATCAGCATGTAAATTCCATCAGGGACAACGGATTTGAACGATTTTGCCTTCTTGATGACACTCTGAACTTCCACATCATTGAAAGTAAGTGGTGCGCAGTCTTTTGGCATTTTGCGCAGCCGTCGTGCAAAACATCGTTTGGCTTTGTCCACCGAAGGGTGCAGTGTAAATGGCGGCTAAAGAAGCTCCCGCACTTTTTGGGTCTGAAGAGGTATGGTCATTCAATTTTAACTCGGTCATCATTATCTCTTCGGATTAGACAAAGCCATGACAAATCTTACTCAGAACGGTGGAAAGGTTGCAGAACTTCAGGTGCTCTATTCATTTTGTTCGTTTACCATTTGCCGAATCTCCAAATTGAGATTTCTTATTCGATCACAGTGATCGGCATGGCATAATGTGTCGCGCTCATTAGCTAAACAGTTGCTTCGGCTTGGAAATTATGGCAGAGTTCCGCGATTCTTCCTGTCGGGATGAAATAGCTAATTACCTTGCGGACGATTACGTCCGTGGGAATGGGTAAAGCGGTGAAGATGCTACCGGAATATTCTGTGAAGCCGACCCAGTTAGCTTTGTCACTCCAAAAAGGAGCCGAAACCGACAAAATACAAAAATTGCTGAAGTCATCGAAGGCCATTCCAGTTCAAAACAAGTGTATGTATAGTTGGATTAAGCAGTGGCAGGCTTATACTCTCTCAAAAGAAGCCTGTTTTAGTGAAGACTTGTATTAAAGTGAGTGAAAATGTAGATAGTTTGGTTCGTCCGATTCATATTTGATCAAATGGTATCAAAAAATAAATAAATAAATAATTAAATTAATTTAGTTTTAGAAAAACTAAAATGTTTAAGTCGAATCGAAAATCTTTACTAAAATACTATATTTTAATACACTTTCCTATATATATACATGTATAGTATATACATATGTATATGAAAATAAAGATGTGTTGAAGGTGGCAATTGTTCAGTATTATTTTTTTTTTAATTTTTTCTCGAAGGCAATAAATGTTGCTAGCTGGTGTTTTTGTTTTTTAAGGGCGTTAACCATTTCATTGGATATTTGCCTCAAAGCAGTGTGAATACAACACAAAGGCAATACAATAAATGGACCGACTGTGCGCGCAACAGTCGCCGACAACGAACAATTGCTGTGTGCCATGACGTTGATGCTGAGCTGGACAGCATTTACATAAGCTACCATAGTGTTGTTGCTGTTATTGTTGTGGCCCGCATATCAGCAGGCACCTCGGTTAACCTTATAAATTGCGGCAATAAAAATTGGAGAATAATATGTAAGAAATGGAGCAAATTTTTGTTTATATTTTTTTCCCCTGCAGTCGTCATTCATAGTATTCTGTATATGTAAATGTGGGTAAATAGATATATTTCGGGTATGTAGTGGTCAGTATGTGAATTACATATTTTGAAGAGATGGTGGAAATAGAGTAAACCGAAAATGCCGCCTTTTAGCATTTATTCTGCCATAGCGGATTTGTGTCATTAGCTCTGTTTGTTGTTGTTGTGGTTGTACACACCACTACGTGACTTTATTGACGCTAGTAATGCAACCAGTGTATGTGTCGTTGGCGATAAGCATCCATATGCGCCGGTGTAATGACCATTTCGGTGGCAGCTCACGGTAACCGCAAAGATTGTAAGTGAAGCCACAAGCAGGAAAAGCAGAAAAACTGCAGGAAAATGTGCAACTGAAAATTTACGAGTACCCACAAACTTATATTATAAATATGTATTTATGCCAGTTAAACTGGTCCATTTGGCAACGTCCGCGTATGAGCCAATTAATTTAGACATATTCTTTATTGGCCGTTTGCGGTGAAATAATAAGAAAATGTTTTGCATTTTAAGTTCGTATAAAAGTGGTTGTTGTTATCTGAAAATGGTGTTTGACATTTTTTTAAATAAAGTACTCCCAGTAGCTTCAGATTGTGGAATTAGTCATACTTGCTTGAGAGCTGTGAGACATATAAAGCGCCTAATCTTTAAGTAGCTCTTCTTTATATCTAATGAAATTCAAAATTTGAGCATTTGATTATGCAATAAGGGTGTGACCTTACCATCATCATCATCATCCCTTCTTCTCTAGATGGATGTAGACTGTGGATCTGTGGATTGTGGTCGGTAGTAATTATTTTTTCACATCTTCGTTGAAGTGACTTTGTGAGAAGGTCACAATGTATCAAAGAAGTGTAGATTTTCTGCTTCTACTCGGGGTCGATAATTTTTGAAGGCAAAAGCATTCGTAGTAGGTTAAGCTCATTAGAAAAGGAAGCAATATTAACAAATAAAAATTATTCGGAAATAAGGAAAACAATTTTCGTTCGATCTGGGGTCGGAAAGAAGAATGGGCAAGGCGTGGTTGGGTTTTATTTAAGGGTTAAAAGTAGTTTATCTCGATTCACGGCAGAACTTCGAGTCTTATGGTAATAACAACTTTCAAGTCCTTGGGTCCTGAGGCTTCATATCGGCGTAAGTACAGCGTACGGTCAAGGTGTTATTGCAGCTGGCTGGTCTCCATCTATGCGAACTGTATAAGATTAGGCCATGTTCCGATGGCCTGAAGACTTAAAGGTGACGTTAATACCGATGGCCGAAAAGACTTCTCACGTTGGTGCCAAGAATTTCAGGCCCAGTAGCTTATCCTCTTTTCTGTTGAAAACGTTAGAGAGACTCAGAAATCTGTAAAGAAGGTGTAGTTAACTGTTAAAAGCACAGCATACCAGGCATCTTTCTCGACATCGAAGAGAGCTTCAACAATGTGCGACAGGAGGCGGTGGTTACGGCAAATCGAAACCTCGAATAGTTTGAGGTGGAATCGAATCTCCAACACCTCATATAAAGTCTTATCTGCAACAGAACAGTCGTAGTGGCATGGGTAGTTCAAAGACGTCCGAAAAGGTTAACAGGGGCTCCGGGCAGGCTTGAGTCTTGGTAGTTAACGATTTACTTAAATAGGTCGAGGAACGAGGTTGTCGAATGATCCTCAATGCCGACGAGGAGGCCCTTCAATGTGTTGATAAAGTCAAATACCTAAGACTTATCCTCAAATCAAGTCAAATCAATAATAATCTACAGTGTATTCGTCAGTTGCAGTAGAGCGCTCGAAAAAGCTACGAATTATGAACGTGTCCAAAGAGCGGCTTTCATCGGCATCTTCGGTGAACTGCGGACTACACCATCAATGGCACTTAATGCCATTTTACAAATAGTACCCGTAAAGATTATCGGCATGTGCCTTGCTGTGAAGTGTGCTCTAAAGCTCAAAGAAGCTGTGTTTATAAAGAAGTCCGTACAAGGACACACCGAAATTTCTCCTCTTTCAACTGAATTTCTCAAAACTTGGATCACTCACATGCCGACTAGGGATATGTGGATGAGGAGGAGTCGTTGGAGAAGAGGCGCAATGAGCTTTTAACGGATGGGTCGAAACTAGGCGGAACGGTTGGAGAGGGAGTTTTCTCAATTTAGCATAGTTCATTTTGACGCAATCGTGGAAGTACTATGCATATGAATGTCTATTGAATGGTGTTCAGCGTCAAGCGGTAAGTAGGTGTTCCCTTTAGGATGGAACGTTATTAGGTTAAGTTACCTGACTAAGAAATAATCTAAAAACTATAATTTTCAAATCTAAAATTCTGACTTAAAAATAGGTTTCACACTACAATGCCTTTTTTTTACTTTTTACTGCTGCACCACTGCCCCTATTTTGTGACTCGTATATCAAAAAGTTTTTTAAATTAAGTTTTTCGCTATCACAACTGAATGTCGTATCGAGTTAGAAACTTTCTAACTGAATTTAAACCAAGGTCTCTTAGCGTTCAAAAAGATATTATGAGGACCAAAATACCTGAAAAATATCCGAAAAAATATCGGCAACTCTGTAATATGAAGGATGCAGCTACACTTTTTTTTTGCTCACACAAAGCTATTTTAATATGAAATAATCAACAAATTAATCAAATAATAATAAGAATTAATTAAATAAAAATTTTAATTAGCATGTCTTAGAAATTAACTAAAGTTTTTGCTTTATAAATATGTATATATAATATTGTTTCAGCTCTGTCATAAATTTCGCACTCTCAAACAGGGTAATGTAATAATTCACTTATTTCCCCACCGTTTGACATTCTTATGCCTTCAAAGTGTCAGCCTGCCTGCACGCGGTAATTGCAAATTTTTTTACCTCTTGCTAGCATATCACTTTAAATGATTGATGTGCGCGAAATCTCTTGATTGATCTCTTTTTCATGCAATAATTCACTCGTGTCGGTGGCGGCGTACGGAGTTAGAGACGCGATAATAACATAACTTTCTTTATTTGCTTGTCGACTCACTTTTTCGGGCTACTAAAAGCAATATATCACTCGGAGCTACAGGCTTTTTTCAAAATATTTGAAAAATGTGAATATTTTTGCAGAAAAAAAGTTAAAAAAGTATTGAAGTGGATCGCTTTTAAGCTTTTTATAATCATATATGTATTGTTTGCGTTCATTGTGCGCAAACTCAACAATCAGCTGCTGCTACCAACAATTAAAATGTCAAAAACTGTAAATGTTTACTGATTATGTTTAAAAGCATGCTGACAGGCAGTTATTAAAATGGAAAAGAAGTGAAGAAAAAATATTTTTGAATATTAAGGAAGACTTAGAAAAAGTAGAAAAATAGTACTAAAGATAGTATAGTAGGGTAATTGAATGGTGATAGTAAAGTCTGGACTACAAATCAGTGCATAACTTAGAGAGAGAATATCACCGTATATGTATATGAGAGAGAGAAGAGAACAAAAGACTGATGAAACTGAGTACAAAAACTACATTTTTAAGAGCAATATTTATGAAATAGTGGGGGATTAATATTTTCAACAGCGCAGACCAGCAAAGAGATTGAAATATGACATATCCAAGCTTGAAACTTTACCCAAAAGAGCATATAGAAGCATTGCTTTTACCCAAAATGCCAGCTAAATTCGGTCAAGCACACATACACACCTGTCTGAAAAAATCTGTTCAATTTCGACACTTTCTGGGCTTGCCATCAATAATGACTACTAATAAACTCACTGTTTTCGCCTAATAACAGCACCGACCCAATAATAAACAATCGAAAAGCCTCATTCTTAAAGCGCTTTGTTCCAAAAATAACTTTTCGCTTCCAATTTCTGTGCAAAAATAGTCAAATGGCACATTCTACTTGCCCTAAAAGTGCAATATTAGACTTTTAACTAACCTATATTTGTCACTTTTCGTACCACACACACACACATACATATGGACATCCAAGTGCAAATGTGCACTATATAATATTGGTCAGTGTGTGAAGGTAGAAAGTATTGCTTATATGAGCCATTGTGTGCTCAGAAAAGGCTAAACTCCTTTTCCGCATTTATGCAGCAAACGCCTTGACCGCCAAAAGTGTAGGCAGAAGTCATGGAAAAGTAGTTGGAAAGTAAAACTTTTCGCAACATTTTGTTATTTCTATTTGTTAACTGCGCCCACATAATTCAATTTTGAGCGTCTCTGCCTTAAGCTGCGGCTCCTGCTGATACACAGTGTGCTTTATTGCTCACATTGCTTGGTTTAAGGCTCAGCCCACATGCAGTGAGGCAGCTGTCAGCATGGCAACATTGTCCATTTTCCGCTTGCCTCTATTTGTTGCAGTTACTGACTTCTGTGTATTTACTATATCGGTTTGTAATACAATTTGTTTTTAATGATTTTCATTTAGTTGCATTTTTGCTATTGTTCGGCAGTACTGCACCTGTTTGAACTGATAACGACTATTGTGTGCCATATAAGAGTATCCTTGGCGTTTTCTCGGACGGGATAAGTATGGTTTATGTTTATGTATAAGTATAAACTAATATGGATTTTGGAAAACCAAGGTGAAATGTTTCTGATTTGCTTTCTTAATTAGATGCAATTTTTCTGCACAGATCGGCACGATTTATGGTCTCTCGATTCTGAGTGGTATAAATATAATTAAAAAATACTTTTTTTTTTGTTTTCTGAATGACAAGTTCTTCTTATCCGAACTGGCTTCTATTTTAAATGCAATATCTTATAATATTTACTATTAAGAAAATAGAATCGAAATTTAGGCTTGCAAAAATATCTCCCAATAAAAAACATAAATTAAAATCAAAGCATTATTCTTAAAAAAATTAAAACTAAAAACTTATTTTTGAAATTTTTTCACCCTTTGTACCAACACAGTCTGTTCAGTCATGATTACACTATCAATGTAAACGACGTCCAAAAAGCGCATCAACACCAGAAATCATAGCCAAAATACAGGATATGGTTTTGGAAGATCGTCGATTGACTGAGAGAGATTTAGTAGAGACTCTATATATCACATTAGGCAGTGTGAGCCATATTTTAAGTAAAATTTTGGATTTTAGAAAGCTGTGTGCACAATGGGTGCCGTATTCGCAAACAATGGAACAAAAATGCAATCGAATGCGACATTCTCAGCAATATTTGGAGAGTCTTAAAAGGGATAAATTGGAATTTGTACGTCGATTAATCACTACGGATGAGACTTAGGTCTATCACCATGATCCTGAATCAAAACAAGAGGCTAAAGAGTGGTGTGAACCTGGTTGTTCGGGGCTTCGAAACGAGTATGTGTCCAGAAATCGGCCAAGAAGGTTATGGCATCAGTTTTTTGGGATGCGAGAGGAATTTTGTTGGTGGATTACTTGAAAACTGGTAAAACCATTAATTCTAAATATTATTGCAACCTTTTGGACCAGTTGAAGGAAAAATTCCTGAAAACAGATCCGGTTTTCAGAAGAAAAAAATCCTTTTTCATCAGGACAATGCACCGTGTCATAAAAGAATTTTTAACATGAATTAAAGTTCGAATTGTTGGAGCATCCACCGTATTCACCAGATTAGGCCACCAGCGACTTCCATTTGTTTACAGAACTCAAAAAATGTATGCGTGGCAAGCGGTTTTCATCAAATAAAAAGCTCGTGGAGCTCGAAGACAACATTCAGTGCAATATAGCCGCACTGAGACATCGTAAACGGGATAAAGATTTCAAGTGTTTCCAATCTTTATTTTATATAGAGCAAATGTCGGGATTTTTTAGCCACAGCTTGGCAATTTTGATATCAAGTTGGAGTCAACAGAACTATTTCCGTGTATCTAGACAACACCAACACACTAATTCGGAACTAGTTCATAGCACAGCAGCGTAGATAACCAAGAACGTTTGATTAGCTTGAACAGCTCTCATAACCGTAAGGCAATATATAAAATTAGTCGGCTGCGCGTTAAAATATTAATGATCCTTTAGCCGAAGGCAAGTTGAAACTTTTACAATTGAAACAGTGCGATGTGGCGCCTGGACAACGTGCCCTGTATGAAACAAAGCCTAAGTTATGGTGCGCAGCGTGGCATGCTGCACGTCATAGACCGCATGCTGCGCACGTAAATTTATTAACTGCTGTTGTTGCCGTTGTTTTCACACAAAAACAGACAATAATTTTGTACAGCCATGAGATTTGCTTTTGTTTTTCTGCTTTTTTATGATTTTTTCTGATTTTTTTTATATTTTTTTTTATTTTTTGAAATATTTTTTTTTATGATTTTTCTGCGTTGTGCTTGGCGCTATAGGAAGTGCAAGGCAATTGTGCATTTGGCAAATTCACACATGACTTTTTGACTGGCGGAGTGACTGTTCATGCGACCACCTGCCGCTGCCGCTGAAAAAGCAGTTAGACTCCTTAACACCGACACATATGCATATGCATGACTTCATGGGTAATTGGAAAAATTATTAGCAAATAAAACGTAGTCGTATGATAGCGGCCGCATAAGTAATGTGTGTACCTTTCTTTTATGCAAAAATAATGATAAATTAACAATTTCGCACGATTCGAAAACAAATAGCGGCGATACGGCCGGCCAGCCAGCGCTTGGCGTTGAAGTTTAAGGTCAGCTGGTGAGTAGAAACAAATTTATGTATTTGATTTGATGGTCAATTTTCGCGCATGCGTAATTTGTTTTGTTTCTATATATGTATGTATGCGTGTGTGCGTGTAAAGCATAAACGTTGTTATATGAAGTAAACTTTATGTGCGGCGTTGCAAATATTAGTTAGCGCAGGGTGTGTTTGAAGGTAAAGTGTATTTTACCCATACACAAAGATATTTTGGCATTTAGTTGAAAGAAAAAATAAATTTTTTTATTGTAGTTTTACTTGTTTTTAATTTTCATTTTCATTATAATTATAATTTTAATATTAATAATTTTAATTTTGATTTTAATTTTAATATTAATTTTGTTTTAATTTTTATTTTATTTTAATTTTAATTCAATTTTAATTTTTATTTAATTTCAATTTCAATATTAATTTTACTTTAATTTTAATATTAAGATTTAATTTTAATTTTAATTTTAATTTTTAATTTTAATTTTAATATTAATTGATAATTAGATTTTAATTTTAATTAATTTTATTTTGATTTTGATTTTAATTTTAATTTTAATTTTAATTTTTAATTTTAATTTTAATTTTAATTTTAATTTCGATTTTAATTTTAATGGTAATTTTAATTTTAGTTTTAATGTTTAATTTTTAATTTTAATTTTAAATTTTTTTTAATATTAATTTTAATTTTGATGTTGATATTAATTTTAATTTTGATTTTTAATTTTAATTTGGTATATATATTTATTTGCATTCATATACAATATTTTGAATTAGTTTTTGTTTTACCTAAAAACCTAGAACTCCAAAATAGTTCAATGGCATTTGACGCAAGTCACTGCAGCACAAAACTCCCAATTTCCGGAATATCAGCCTAAGGTATTTAATATATTTTTATTTTTTTTTTTATAATTCTTTGTGTAAAAATAGTTCAAACAGACAAATCAATTTGAGATTTACCCAATTTACCGTGCGCTTGTTGAATTAAAAATCGGCTTAAAACACACACAAAGCGAAAGACAATAGACTAACGTGCCAACCGCTAAGCATTTGAATAATAAAGAATACCGTGAAATTAATGCTTTGAGTTGTAACTGAAGCTAGAAAAAAATATGCTCAATATGAACATGGGCACCACGCTGTGCTTTGGTAGGCATTATTATAAAAATTTATGTGCGTTTCTTTTATATTAATAACTTCTATTATAAGAATTGTTTTAAGCTATTTTTAAGACTGGAAGTTCCCAAGTCAGTTTCCGTTTTTTATTACGTGCATAAGTGTGTGTGTAATGTTGCCGAAAAATTAGTTTTAAGCACTTATTAAAAGAAATTTTTAGCAACTTTTAATTTTTTTAAATATAACCAAAAATCTCCGGCTGTAAAATACAGCTAACGGCACCCTTTACTACAAGTAAATATTGCAATAAATTTTTGTAACTTCTTTATGCACACTTTCTCAGTTACAACGCATTCTTGCAGTATTAGCAATAATACAGTGTGTAACCACGAACAAAACCAAAGACTTAAGCAACGAACTCATTGCTATATTCAAAGGCAATAATGCATTTTAAAGCTGGAAATCTATATTCTAGCAAATTTATGTGTTTTTAATATGAACAATATTTATTCAACCATAAATTGTTTTGTTTAACAGTACAGCGATAAATATGGAGTCACTAATCATACCGAACATTGCCACATACTACAAATATCAATAAGGCAATAATAGACACGTCTCAGTGGGCGTGTGCATAATTAGCTGATAAATGCATGAGTGCATTTTAATGATAAAATAAACAATTAGCTAGTAAATAAACAGGAAAAATAATGTGAATTAGATAATAGAGTGTAGTGCAGCAATTAAAAGTAACAGCCAAGAAATGGGGCTGGGCAAAGTAGCGCACTCACACACACACACAGTTTGCTTGTGGAGCGGTTGTGTTACAAATGCCAGCTAGGTGGGAGAACAGGCTATAAATAGCAATGAGTTGGTAAGAAAGCCAACTGCAGTTGGTGGAAATTTATGCCGGTTGGGATGCAAATATATTTTAGGAGTTATTTTAGTGTTGGACAGTCATAATAAACGGAGCACGGAGATAAAGTGTTTGCAGATAATGGCTTAGACTGAAATTATTTGAATATGAAATATAAATTGTGAGGCTATTTTTGCAACGCTAATTTCTAAGTTAGTTGCTTTGGAATGAAAATCATTGGATTTGGCAGGAAACTCTACACGACAAGCCAAAAATAACTTAGTAGCCGCAGAAGCGAAACGCACGAAACGGATGATGGCGAGACATTATGGGGTTACATGGCTTTGCTCGGGCAAGAAACAACTCTTTTACAACAATTCGTTTCTGATATAAAAACTTAAATATTTTATTAGTATTTTTATAGCATACACTATTAATTCTGAAATTTTTCAAAAAAAAAAAATTTTAAATCGGCCATTTCGACGCCATTTACGATGAATCTGTCGAGTCATTAAAAGCCAATATCAATGAGGTCTGACGAAATCTAATATAGAATTTTAAGCTAAAAGTGGTTTAAGAGGGTATTTTAGTTGAGAAATTTGTAAAATCAAAATATAGCTAGCTAGATGGATATTCCACTTAACTCCATAAAAGAAGTTTCCAAAACTTAAATTATTTTCGAAGTTGTGGCCATTTTAGTGTTGTGACAACTGGCTTGCTAAATGTTACTATTTTTTCGAGGCAGTTGCCTTCATTTCTAACAAACCAAATTACTTGAAATAAAGTATGAATATTCTTTATATACAACTCCGTCACATAAAGCAGCAAAGATTTAAAAATTTCAATTTTTAAAATTAAAGAAAAGATTTACGAAGTTAAAAAGGTGGTGAAAACATCGACTTTTATGCATTTTTTTCAGTTTTGTGAATTTCCAAATAGTTTTATTGTAGATATATCGCATACCGGTGTATAAGGAAATAATATTTTGCAAAATTTTGAAGGTAAGCCGGCAAATGGTATGGCATACTATGAGAGCTTATTTGAAGAAACGCTGTTCTTGGAGTCGATGAGGAAAATTTTCCCGGAACACGTGGACCGAATTTCTTGAAATTACCACATGATCCGCTTAGATGTACTTTTCAGGCAAGTATCGAGCGAGTAAGATATTTCAAAATAATATGGATCTGTCTAGCCACTCTGATTTAATTAAAAAAAACGTGTTTTTCTGAAAAGTCGCAATTTTGACAAAAATTAAAATTTTCACCAGCGCTTCGGTCGCTAATTGTATTTATTTATTATATATACTGCACTGTAATAATATACTGTTTTGGGTTTTGAATTTGAGATAATCTTAAGTAGAAAAACTTCCTCCGTGCATCGACTCATGACAAAGAAATCTGGCTGAAAAGTGCTCGTAAAACTTCCAATAGGTATTGAGAATTCAGTCGTTTTTGAGCCGTCAGTTTACCATTTGATTCTACTATCCGCTAAGCAGTAGCAGTAAAGAAGAAAAAGCAGTAGCTCGAGAGTGGAATCATTCCATTCAGCTTTTCTGTTCTTCTTTTTGAAGTTTACCCTTTTAGTAATGCTGTCTCTTAGGAGAAGAGTCAACTCTCTTTCATCCGCTCGGAAGAGATTACTTTGCCTCTGCGACACACTTCTGCTGTCATTTGTAGCGTACAACCACCTAACCTAGCGATCCATGGCTTGCAGCCCCAGAATTTACCCTCTAATCGATTGCACACTATTAGTATCTTAGTCGCTCTCTGACCCTTAGGGAGGGCATAGCCCTATGGGATAGCTCTCTAGCCTCTTGTAGTGCCATGGCTACGTTCTCGTGAGACGTGTTGCCAAAAACACCTTCGATGTCTAAGAAAGTGTATAACTTCACTTCCCCTCCTTTCAGCGAACTCTCTATCTCAAAAGTTAGCTGGTACAGAGCAGTATTGATTGATCTACTTGCTCTGTAAGCATCTTAGTTCGCATAAAGAGGTACAATTTACAGCACCTTCGACCTTATCCCATAATTAATGATCTTTTCCCTACTTTTTAGAAGAAAGAAATAAGACTAATTGGACTGAAGAATTTTGCCAGTGAATAGTCCCTCCTTCCAACTTTGGGTATAAAGATCACAGTTGCAAAATAATTGAAAACTGGTTCTTCGCGCACTTCTAGACTTCTTCTTTATATCAATTCGCCTAGATATTTTGAACTATTTCGCCTATTTATTTAATGAATTCATCAAATGAACGCTGCAACATTAAATGAAAGCTGTCAAAACATCAAATTAAAACAATCGCACAGAAGCAAACCGAAACTAGTCGAATGAGCAGCATTACGAAGCGCAGAGATATAGAATACCAAAACGGCAGGGCTATTTAATTGAAAACTGTATATATGTATAAGTAACTCAAGTCTGTTCAAGTGAGTGAGTGAGTGTACGTATGTGTGCGGGCGTGTCAACTGACAGTCTGTCCATCAGTCACTTCATGCAGCGGACAACTCAACGCTCGGCTCATTTCGCTTTAATGAATTTTCGTTCTGTTAAAATCAGTTAAGTTGCCTGTCCATCGCTGCTTTGTGCTGGTCCACCTAATAACCCACACACACATTCATATATAAATATATTTAAACACATTTTTTGCGCTGACTTGCTGTCAAATGATACTTCACATACACACATACGCGCACACGCATGTAGGAGCACTTGACAGCCGCACGTTAATTGCATGCCACACTGAGACGACAACAACAGCAAATCCAAATTGATAAACCATATACCAAGCACACATACATATATACCGCTTCGACTGACCGTTCGTCTGTGTGTGAGTGACATCGTTTGATTTGTTCAGGCGCTCATATGCGGTCACGGGTATACGCCGGCGCGTGGGATGTCAACGCAACTTACGGTGAATGTGTTTTTGGGCTGCCTCCACCCGGGCAAAATCGAACTGGAGCAAAAAGCGCTGTCACAATAAAAATAACAAATCAACAAGATGACAGCAATTAATGCATAATTTTATGTTCGACGTTGTCTGGCGGGCGTAGCGAAAATTGTCTACATACATATCACATATACACACACACAGATTTAATGAGCATTAGATGCGCCACATTTCAATACTGCAATTAAATACTTTAATAAGACAGTTGACGATTTGATATGTGTGCTTGTGGGTGTTGTCAGTCGTGTAGGTGTGTGTATATGTGTGTGCTTTGAGCTGATGGACGTGTCATTATTGTATTATGCGATTTTAAAATGTAGTCATTAAAGACCATTTCGCATTGTTGTTAATGGCACGTGACACGCCCACTTGGGTATTGTGCATATAGGTTATTGTTACTACTTTTCATTGATGATTTTCGATTATTTAGACATTAGTCTAAAAAATATGCAATGAAGGCATCTTATGTATATAGATTTTTAGAATCAATTATGCCACGAATTTTCTCAATTTTTGTATGAAAAAAGTAAATCTGAGTAAAATCAATCACTTTTATGGTGTTTTCTAAAGTTTCACAGTTTACGAAAATTCTAATTGACAGTCTACATACATATCAAACGAAGTAACCCTATCTTTCGGGTCAATAAGACTCAGTGAGGTTACGAACACTACAACAACTATTTGTTGTAGTTAAAAAAAATATATATTTAATTATATAGAAAAACAAATAAATATTACGATTGTCAACGGTTGGTAATTTTAAGGCAATTGTTAATATAATATTTAAAAGTCTCTAATATTGATATGAAAGTAAAAAGATTAAAAAAGAAATATTTTCGAAAAATGTTGCCGCTTGCTTACACTTCGTGGCAAATTATTTGATTAAATTAATTTGTAAAATTAAAAAAGTAGCTTATTTGAAAAAAAAAAATAAAAAAGGGTTGCCACCTGCTTAAATTTCATTGCAATTTAATTCATTAGATTAAATAATATTAAGTGGATATACTTGTAAAACTAAAAAAATTAAAAAAGATAATTTTTATTCAAAAAAGTATTGCTTAAGAAGATTGCCACTAGCTTAGAACTTATTTAATAAAATCAATTTATCAGATATCAACTGAACTATAAAAAGTCTTAACAATACCGCTCTTTTGAAAAATTATTGTTAAAAAATATTGCCACTTGTTCATATTTTCGTGGCAAATAACTAAATAAATAACCGGATCTAAAACTAAAAAATTATTTAAAAAGTTAGCTTTTTGGAAAACATATTATTAAGTAGGTTTGCCACATGCTAAATTTCATTGGAAATTATTTAAAAATATTAATTAATTAAATATTAAAATGTTGGTATCAAACAAAACAAAAAATAAATTTGAGAAATTATGCTTAAAGAGGTTGCCTATAGTCTTAGAATTTATTTAACAAAATATTGTATTTTATTTTATAAAATAAATTTATCAGGCATCAACTGAACTGTGAAAAAGTCTTAAAATATAGCTCGTTTGAAAGAAATATTGTTAAGGAATGTTGCCACTTGTTTATATTTTCGTTGCAAATAACTCAATAATTCAAATCGGATAATGCAAAAGAGGGTACACAACTTAAAATATTTAAAAGTTTAGCATTTCGAAAAGACATTACTAAGTAGGGTTGCCACCTGCTAAATTTGTCGTTGCAAATTGTTGAAATAAATTAAATAAATATCAAAAAGTGGGTATGAAACAAAAAAAGATTCAAAAATTAAAGAACATTATTAAGTAGGGTTGCCGCATGTTAAAACTTTCATTTTAAATTATTAAAAAAAACTAATGAAATCTTAAAAAGTGAATAAAATACTAAAAAGATTTAACAATTCAGTTTTTTTGAAAAAAAATAGAAAATAGGGCTGCCACTTACTTAAATTTTGTATTCAACTGTTATAATAATTAAAATAGATTAAATATTACACACTTAAAACTGTATATATAAAAAATATATGTAAATATACATATATAAAAAATATGTATATTCTTCGATAACACATTAATAAGTAGGATTGCCACCTGCTTAAACTTTTATTGTAAATTAATAAAAAAAAATTAATTAAACATTAAAAAGTGAATAAAAAACTAAAAAGATTTAACAATTCAGTTTTTTTGAAAACACATTAGGAAATAGTCCTGCCACTTACTAAAATTTTCATTGCTAATTATTTAAAGAAATAATTAATTAAAAATTGAAAAGTGGGTATGAGACTATACAAGATTTGAGAAATATTGCTTTTTTGGAAATAAAATTGTGTAAGGTTGAAGGTTGCCACTTATTCAAATTTTGTATGCAAGTCCTTTTTAATAAAATAAATTGAATATTACAAATTTGAAACGTTACATATAGAACATATGTCAGCTAGTAAATATATATATTTGAGAAGAGTTGCCACATTTGTGAAAAATAAAAATAAAAAAAAGTGTTAAGAAATTACGTACATTATAGACAGCAAATGGAGCGTATTTGAAGAAGTTTTTATACGCGGAAGACCACATACATAAATATGTATATCATAAGCGATAAGTATAAGCAACTTTTCAGATATTTCGCAATGTTAATTTTGGACTGCCGAAAAATCCAACCGTCAGCACGGATTAAAAAGAATTTTCAGCTGAATTTTTAAAGAGAAATAAGCTGGTATAAGATCAGTGAGATCAGAGTGTAGTAATCTAATAAAGTTTTATTTTAATTTTATGTTGAAGTCCAAACTTTCTTCCAGTTTAAACATAAATATTGCATAAATGGCTTGTGTTAATTACCTGCCAAATGCGCTGAGCAAACATGTGTGAAACGCGTTAATTTAGTTGTCAGTTAGAATTTGATAGAATACCAAATTTATGTGAAATATCATTTACATAAAAACTTCCCTCTTTTCTAAGCAAAATTTATGTTTTCTATTGCAAATTTTGATTTCGCAATTTAATGCAAACAATTGATTTACCATACACATTCAACGAACTTAGTAGAAAGATGATTTTTTTTTTGGAGAAACACCTGTTGCCATTTGAGCGCGGAACAATCGATGATGGCACGTTAAAAGCCATTTGCTTTGCATTTGTTTTAATAAAGCAACAATTAATGTGAAAAAATAAACAAAAGCTGATTAAAACAAAAGCCAACCAAGACAATGGAGCCAATAGAAATGCGGACAAAGGCACAACAATAACGCCAAGAGGCTGAATTTGATATGAATGAGCGCCTTGTCTGCATGGAAAGCAAATCTAAGCAGATATCTAATGTTTGCTATGGCTAAGATCTAGTAATATTGTATATAAATAAAAACAACAAAAAAAAACAATATCTGCTGCTCATATGTTGCGATGTATGTAAGTATAAGTAAGATTATATATCGAGTTTCAACGGCTTGGACATCCGAAACCTGGCTGAGTTCTTCGCTTGCAGCATGCTTAAAACAAGAGGGAAATCTTGAACGGTAATAGAGGAGCGGATGACAAACGTATATATGTAATTGTATAAGTATAAGAGTATGGAAATGAAAACTTAAATAAATAGGTTAAGAAGTTAGCTGAAATATATGCACATGTTACTAATGAAATGGTATAGTCATCAGTAATAACTTTTTAAACTTAATTAAATTTTATTTTTCTTACATAAAAAAGCTGTTATTAAATCTGTATTCTTTTTAACTTGCAGCTCAACTATTTTAAAGACCGTATTATCTGCTTTGGTAATTGAAATGCTTGCACCACCGTCCCACCAAATTTGATGCTCAATACTCTTCGAGTGGATGGAAAGGCTTGATAATGGTTAGTCGAAAAAGTCTTTTCGTATTTCCAATCAAATTTTAACTTTAACTAAAAGTACGAAAATACTTTTTCAAATTTCATATTTTAACTTTAACTTAAAATACGAAAAGACTTTTTCGACTACCTCGTTTGGTCACTGCGCCGAACGCTTCTGAGGTTTTAACACAGAGGCCAAGGTAATGAGAACGTATGCTACTTTTCTTTTTTATTCAACTGTTCAGACTTCAGTTCGGCCTTGTAGTAGGTCTACATACCAACAACGCAAGACCAATAAAGCAAATTAAACAAAATAGACAGCCACTCCGTGACTGCAAACTTCTGGTCTTTGCTAAAGAAGAAATAGTGCATAGGGAGTACATTCTGAATAGTTTCAGACAGTGTCGCTGATTACTCAAAGATATTATAAAATAAAACTTCTACTTTATTAATTTTGAAAAAGTTAAAGTCTTTAGTATATATTTTCAATAATATTCAATATATGTTTCTCAAATGCCACATTCTCTTTTAACAACGCCCATTCACCCAAAATGATCTTGTGACTTCTAATACCTTGAAATGTCGTTTCAAGTAACCATATCTAATACAGATAAAAATCCAGTGTAAAATATTAAAAACTGCAGTGAAATACGAACTGCAGTGGTTATTTAGATTTCAGCTTTTATTAATGCAAAACGGAAAAAATAACTCAATTTCCTTTATTGTTGTGCAAATTGTGCCGACTTAATGCATTTGCGTGCTTACGGACGGGAAATATTAATTAAGCACTGATTGAGTTGGTAATTGTAGATGGTTGCCTATATCAACAGTAGTCAGTAGGCAATCGTACATAAGTGCATTTTTGTCCAATAGTTTTAATAAATAATGTAAATATTGCAAGAGTTTGCAGTTAACAGTTCATTAAATGTAAACTTTACTGAATCAAAGCTATAATTTCTGAGTTGATTTTCGTAAACTTATACTTTCGCAAATAATGCGAGAATTTACTAGACTAGACAGTTAACTAAAAAATCCACAATTTTGATTGCTATGCCACGCGCCAAAACGGCACAGATAAATAAAGATAAAAACAGGTCGTGAATTTAATTTGGTTGTAGCTATATATATAATATGAAAACAATTAGAATGACGAAGCCAATTTTTAAGCGGATGTTTGTCTCATAAGTTGCCAGGCAATCTGAGTGCTTGTTTTTGTCTGAAATTGTGCAATTGTCGTGCCTACTTAACGGGATTATTCGAAAAGAATTTGGATACTGTAACTCAGATACCAAAAAAACTGTAAAACTATAAGCTTTTATACTTTCAGTCAGGGGTTTACTTATAAATGTGACAATGGGTCGGATACCACCTAATTACTAATCTTAACAAAAATCTCTAATCTAAAATTTGCATTACGTGAATGTTTTCTGAAGAGAGAAGCAAAATGCATTTGAAGACAAAGACCGAGAGAAGCCGAAATTCGTGAGTACGAAAAGCTTGGCAAGCTGGCCGACATGTGTAATGTTCGAAAATTCTACGAAAAGATGCTTCGACTAACAGAAGGTTTTCACACCGGAGCATACTCTTGTAGAACCCACAAAGTGATACAGTGACCGATGTCCAGAGCATACTAAATCGATGACGATGGAGCAGACGTTCCTTTGCCCGACGGAATAGCAATTGCCGGTCTGAAGAACAACAAAGGGGCGGGGGCTTTAAATAGATTGCCGGTTGGGCTATTCACACACGGCGTCAAAAAATTGATAAGGAGCATGCATCAGCTTCTTTGTAGAATATGCTCGGACCAAAGCATGCTCAACGATTGTAATTTAAGTGCGCTCTGCCCAAATGACAAAAAATGAGACCACACAGTCTGCGCCAACTACCGTGGGATATAGCTCCTCAATATCGAATATAAAAGACAGCAGCTACGCTGGGTAGGTCATGTCGTCCGAATTGATGAAAACACTCCGTCTCTGAGAGTGTTCGACGCAGTACTTGCCGGAGGAAGTAGGAAAAAAATTGAAGCCCGTAATTTTTTTTTGTTATTAATAAATTTAATTCGGCTAACAATAATGGACGTTCCAATACAAAAATTATGCTAAAGACATTCTAATGATATATACCTTCCAACAAAGTTGTTAAAATCGTGAACTGTGATAAACTATAATATATGGCTTTAAGATTCATCGCTGAATATGTATGGCATACAAATGAAAGCGTGTGTTTATATTTAGATTTGTAAGTCAAATTTCCCATCAGGCTCCTCATACTCATTTTAATGTTTCGATCTGTCCAGTAGAGTTAAGAATATATACATAACTTAGGAAGTATCACACTTAAATCCTAAGTCGATATTTCAAATATTTTTTCTGTTACATCTTTCTAGAGTGTAGCCGGTTAGTTGAATCAAATTTTCACACGCCAAAAACAGCCCAAAATCTGGAAAAAAGTAATTTTTTTTAAACATCACTTTTTTTCCAATTTAGATCTTTGCAACCCTAGGTCACTGTACGGAGAATATCTTCTGATACATACTTCTTGTTTTAGCTTTCATCCAAAGCCGGAATCACTGCAGCAGTTGAAGAGCTGTTTTTTAACGGCTCCGGAGATCACGTGTATTTCTAGAATGATCTAATTCTTTCAAAGATTTCACTGTGTCTTCTAAGTGTATGCAGGGTCTAGGACTAAGTCCGGAGAAAGCATATAAAGTTGTGTTCAAAAGAAATTACAAAATCTCTCCGTGGAAGTTGCCTTCGATAATTGGGACACAACTTTCTCCCAAGTGCATTGCCAAGTACCTTGGAGTAGTTTTGGAAAGAAAACTGCTATTGAAGACTGAAAAAAGCCTGCAATCCGCTATATGCAGGCATATGCTCGGCACATCAGCATAATCTGCGGAATTTCTCCCTCTTTCATGCACTGGTGCAACCCGGCTTTTGTAAGATCAATTCTGCTCTGGTGCAGTAGTGTGGTAGACAGGCTTACAGAAATCTACTTATCGGAAGTCTAAGGAAAGAATTTATAGCTTCGCTACGCTGTGGATAACGGAAGCTTTAACCATTCCAACGGCACCTCTTGAACAATTGCTAAATTTGCCATCTACAGATGGTTATTGGCTGAGGAGAATTTACATATATAGTACATATGTATGCAAAAGTTTTGGGTACAGGTCGGCGGGTAATAACGGGTCGGCAAGCACCGACCATATGATCCCAAAATTCAATTGGAAAAGAAGGTTCAGAGTAAATATAAGTAGAAAGAGATGGTTGTCATAGAGGTATGTTAGCTGCGTGCAACATACTAAAGTTTTATAAAATGGAGAACGGAGTTGATGCGGGAATATGCTGTCCAGAAATAAGCAAAGCAGCTTATTTCAAGCAAAGATATTGGTTATTAGGAAAGGCGCGGAACTCCAGTTAAAGTGTTAATATTTACCAAACAGCCAGGCAGAAATCAAGGCATCTCGGTTCGCATATTGGCCAGAGATGTCTTAGGGAACAGCGCGGCAGTTGAAGGTATCACCAGATACAAGTGACATCACTTTAAGACATCGGTGACAATCAGACAGTGGACGAGATTGCCAAGAGTGGTGTACTGCTTTCATCCAATAACATGTTCGACATGCATTGTCTTTACGTTGAACTGAGCAACAGCATGTCGATGTAATGATCTGTCAGGAAGCAAAACTGCAAAATTCTTGTGCAAAGCGGTAAATCAAAAATACACAGTGTTCCTGTGCACTCATTTGACAGAAGAGAGAAAAATTATTAGAAGGCATCAGAGAAATAATGGATCATCTTTTGTGCACTTAATCGGCAATAGCAAGGCGACGCTCCATATATTGGGGTCATGAGACACTGCAAGAGATATCGATAGTCAGGCCGCAGAGCCTATTGAAATTCGCGTCAAGCGTTGGCATTTTGTAAGATGACTACTTCTCATGAATAACGTAAGGGCATTCTACCTGGCCCCGCTAAGGATCACAAGTGATCTATCGGTGGCTCACGATTAAAAAAAGATACTAACTATTAAGCAGTGGAAGTCTGAAGTAACATAAATATCTTGAAAGAAATAATATTATTTTTTACATATATACATATTTGTATACATTTTTTTATATGTCCGCAGGAAAACGAAAACCAAAAAAGCAATTTTTCATTCAGCAATTTAATTCATTCACTTAGATTTGTATATTGAATTTCATTTTCAGCCGCCGTGAAAGAAAAAAAGCACTGGTTGTTGAGTATTACCTATGCACGCCACCTGTTGCAATACTTATGTTGATGTCGCTGATGCCGACGCCACTGATTGCAACAGGTAGTTAGACGCATTATTGAATTACCGCGCTGTGCAATGCGCACACACACAGCCGCACAATAACTGCAGCGTGCAATAAAGCACCCACGCACTGCCAAGACAACGCACATAAAACTGAAAGAATAGAAAAATGAGGAAAAAAAGTTAAGTATACGCCATGGCTGCGACACGCACGTTTCGTGCGTTGAGCGCTCGTTCGCAGTGTTTTGTTGTTTTTGCGATTTCTATCATGAAATCTAGCTGCCACATTTCTCGTTTGATATTTTGCCAAATGCAAAGTGCAACAAAGTGGAAAAAACGGTGGCATGCAAAGCGCATTTTCCCACTCAAAGCGGCGGCTGCGCTGCGTTGGCGTTGTCGGCGGCTTCAAGCGGCACTGCATGCGTGCGGCCGGCAAGTGTACTAGCATGCCAACAGCCATGTGTGCGTATGTATATGTTTGTTGCTGTTTGGTGTTGTTGGCAATAAAATGCCAGCTGGTAATGCAACACCGTTAACTCTTACGGAAAGTTTTCTTTGCGCTTCATACTTATTTTATTGTAATTCTGCTCGCCTCATGAATGAATGAAATATAAATGCTGCAATAACAACAACAACATACATATATGTTAAGAAAAAAGCGATTACTGCAACTCACACTGTAGGCACTTGCAACATTTTGCGTCTGGCTCTAATTTCATTACAGACAAATGCAACAAATGTTAAATGCGCGCATACAAAAACAACAAAAGTGTGAAATATTAATTTACGCTATACGCCGCAATCATTGATTCATTCGTTCATTATGCACCTCATTCATTTATTCATTCATGGTTCGCCTGCCTGTCGGCATACCTGCCTCTGTGTGCAGTTGTTATGGTTCTACACAGTTTTTGTTGTTGTTGTTGTTTTGTTTGCTATGCGTGTTAATGCTGATTTTTGTTGTAAACGGTTTCGCGTTAAAAATAGCGCAACGATGACAGGAATTTGTAATACTATTTCTTGCCAATCACTCAATCAAAACGTCACTTAGACACCCAGCCCAGCTGGTAGTGCAACGGCAACAACAACAGCAGCAACAACACGGCGTTTTATAAAAACAATAACAGCTGAAACTATTGTTGTTGTAAAAATAATACTTGCCAATGCAAAGTATTGCAGACACGTAAAACAACAACAACAACAATAAAATTACAATAAAACTACTGAAAAAATAAATGAAATAAAAAAGCTGTAATGGAAACGTCAGAATTTCTGCTCTAATTATAAAGCGGTATGTCTTACAGTCGGCAAGCAGTCGGCTGCTTAACGGCAATGCCCACCGAAGCCACATTTCTTGCGCACTACACAACGCTGCCGCTGAGGCAAGCGTCTAACAGTAAGAACAGTGGAGCGTTATTGATGGCAAGCGCTTAAAATTAGCAGGGAAGAAGCACAGATTCGACGTTAAATAGAAGAGAGCAAGTGTAAAGCTTGAAAACATACGATTTAGCCATAAACGTCAGTCAGTATATACGCGAAATAGTAGCTCAGTTTTATAGATAAGGATCTGAAATTTTGCACATGTTCTTTTCCCTCCAAAAAACTGCTCATTTGTCGAAATCGCCGATATCGGTTCACTATAGCGTATAGCTACCATACAAACTGAGCAGTCGGTATTTGGTGCTTGTATGGAAAAGTTTTTCATTTGACGAGATATCTTCATGAAATTTTGCACACGTTCTTTTTTCTTCAAAGAAATGCTCATTTGTCGAAATCGCCGGTATCCTTTTACTATAGCATACAGGCGCCATACAAACTGATTAGTTAGTATTTAGTGCTTCTATGGAAAAACTTTTTCATTTGACGAGATATCTTCACGAAATTTTGCACGCAGCATCATCTGGGACAATTGTACAATATCCCAAGAAATTGTTCAGATCGAGTCAATATAGCATATAGCTGTCATACAAACTGAACGAACAAAATTAAGTTTAACATAATTTTATACCCATTAGTGCTTAAAAAAAAGCGCCTGTGAAGGGTATTACAGCCGCAGCGCAACAAAATTACGAACGAAACTTACACACTGTGCATAGCAGCCATGCAATATACATGTGCATATTATTAATATCTTTAGATTCGCTCATGCGCACAACATCATGTTGTTGTTGTTTTAACTGCATTCCGTTGTGTGTGGCAACTCATATGCTAGCGTGGAGTAAATATGCATATCCATCCGCAGCAGATACAGATCACCTTACAATTATGTGCGTAATAATATATGTATATGAGCGCTTAAGCAGGCAGCACAGTTTGATGAACTGCTGCTTATCTCGCAGTTGCCGCAAATCCGCGTTAGTTTAAAGCTAGCGATTATTATATTTGAAATTATTTAATTTTAAAGTCTCCCAGTTTCAATTTCAGTAACCTATTTTCAAGCTTTTTGCACTCTTGCAACATGTTGCATGGAATACTTGTTGCAGCGAATCACACTAAGGCTTTAGGCATTTTATATTGCAAATTTTCGCGAAAACAATTTCTTTATTGAGTTGCAACACACACACACACATGCGCACCTTATACATTTCATAGCAAATTAATTGGCGCATGGTGTTTTTTTTTTGTTGTTTTATGATAATTATAATTATTTGGTATATGTGCAGCAATTGCATGGCTCACTGCTTCTATTAAAGCTAATAAACAGCAATTTTCAGCATTTCGCCGCGTTGTGCGGTTTTAGCAATGGCAGTAATATATTCTATGGGCAATATCGAATTTCTTTTAATTGGAATTTGAATGAAATCGGTATGTTTATGTGCAAGCCACTGCAACAGTCGTCATTCACAACGCATGAAGATTGCGATTGAGCGTTGTTAGAAGGCAATTATTTCAAATGAATATTGCCAAAAAAGTTTATATTACTTGCACTGTCAAACGTTAATGCATTTTGAAGGAAAACCATAGAGAACAAAACTTTTCTCGATTTCCATGCAAATATAATAAATCTTTATTGCGCTTCGTTTTTTTATACGCTTAAACTGAGTCGAATTCGCAATGTCCCCCAGTCTGCATATACGGGTCCAGTTTTTAAGATATCGAGCGGAAATTTTAAATACGATTTTTTCTTTGCAGGAAGCTGCTCATTTGTTGAAATCACCGTTATCGGGCTACTATATGGTATAGCTGCCATACAAACTAAATGATGATAAACAAGTTTTGGTATGGAGAACTTTTTTATATGACAAGATAACTACAGAAAATTCTGTGTGGATTATTGTCTAAGGTAGTGGAGCAATGTTCGAAGAAATTGTTCAGAATGGATCACTGTAGAATATAGCTGCCATACAAACTGATCGCTCAAAATCAGGTCCTTGTAGGGAAAACATTTTTATTTGACCATATATTTGCACGATATTTGACATAGAATATTATTTGGGGCATCGCTACCATTTTGGAAGCAATTGTTCACATGCGATAACTATAGCTTATAGCCGCCGTACAAATTGATCATTCCAAACCAAGTCCTTGCATATAAAAATGTTTTAATTAATAAGATATCTTCACCAAATTTGGCACAGATTATTATCCAAGACAACGCTACTATCTGTGAACAAATTGTTTAGATCGGATGGCTATAGCCTACACCTACCATACAAACTGATCCATAATCCATCTTTGTTATTTGAGAAGGCATGGATTGCTATAGTTTTCGAACAGATTGTTCAGTTCGAACAAACTAAACAATCAATATTAAAATACAACTCTCTTTTGTTTACCGTTTTATGCTATGAAATGCAGCTGAGCTCCATAGCATTTGTCGCTGGTAGTTTGGTGGTATTTTAAAAGTTTCAGAGCATTTCTATATTTATGTCCTGTAAAATCCGTAAAACGTGTGAATTATATACAACTGTTGCGAGCTTTTCCTACAATAAATGTATAATTATAGCGCTATGCGGTGTGAAATTAAAATCACAGCAAAAACTCTTATTTATTGCAGTTATTAATACTAAAGCAATAAAAGTTTATAACCGCTAAAATAAATAAAAAGCATAGAACCATAATAAAAAAAAGTTGCTGTGAAGAAAAAAGTGTAAGCCAAAACGTTCTTCTACCCAACCACATAAGCATGCTTTACTGCAACATGCCGCACAGTGCGCCATTGCACTTGTTGCCGTCTTGTGGCGCACGCTCACACGTTCGCTGCCCGTGTTACAAATATTCTGCTAAGAGCGGCTATTGTTGTTATTATTGTGGCTATAACGGTGTGTCAAACATTGGTAATTATTATAATTGCTTAATTAATGCCGACAACAACAATAAGAACCATAACCGCAGTAACATCAGCAGAGCAACAAAGACGGCGGCACGTCGGCAGCCGGGCGACTAGCGACAGCGCTGCGACATTAACGCCTCAGGCAATTAGAAGGAAAAAAATACTAAAACGCTCAGCGTTTGCGGCAAAAGCAGCGTGGCAGCAGTAAAGCAATCGGCGCAAAATCACCAAAGCAGGTGCGCATAATTTGCCACATTTTATTGTGTGCATAATTACGGCTTATCGAAGTAGGTGCGCGGCGCGGCGGCACGGCGCCTGTTGCGGTGGCTGGTACATGTTGTGTTTTATGGTGGTAAAAATCTTAGAAGTCATAGAAATAAAAACGCATGATTTTATTTTATGGTTTCTGCTAAGTTTTGCTGTTGATCTCATGTTGACGTTTCGCTTTGTTTTTAATTTATAACAATTTCCAAATAGAAAAGTTTGCTGCTATGCCCGAAAACCAAAATAATTGAAATCCAGTAAAATATCAACTTCGAACCGAGACATTTTATTTTAAAATAAACACAAAAAGTAATGAAATAAATGTGAATGGAAAATTCCAATGTTTTGGTGTTTGAATCTAAATTTCGAACATAATTAGTCTAACGGGGTTAAATGACGTGGCTGAGCTGGTGAGTTGAAAGTTTCCTTGGTTCAACTTCTAAATTCATGGCTCTACAGCTTGTTGCACAATTAGGCTAGATCTATTACTGCTATTTAGGCTACTAATATTGACCTTTCTTTTATGAAAGTTGTTACGTCAGCCTGAGTTAGAGTGTGAAAACACGCATCACTTTGGCTGTACTGAAGCTATAATACCACACGGAGGTGCTTTTCTTATAGCTTAAAAGTTTGTAAGAAAATCTTTATCTTGATACTGAACGGTCAATTCCGATGAGAGCTATATGCTATTGTGAGTCAATATGAAAAATATATTGGGAGCCTTGACGCATAATCCATGCCGAATTTCGGAAAGATATCTTGCCAAACAAAAACAAGTACAGCATGACTTGGATCGTTCAGCTAGTATGGCATCTATATGTTACAGAGGTTTGATAACAGAAGCTCCGAGAAATAAGCACTTGCTTGGAAGAAATGGACGTATGCAAATTTTCAGGTCGATGTCGTGAAAGCTGAGGGAGTAGCGATCGTATATGCAGTCAAACAAAACCAAGCCGACTGAGTTCGTCGCGCTGATCATATTATAAAGGTTCCCCGACGTTTTTCTTGCGAGTTTTACAAATTTCGTGGCAACCCTAGTGCTGCAATCCGGGAACTCACAGCTTTGTCGTAAAATTGGACGTCATACATGTTATGCATACTCAGAACGTTTTGACTTACGTGTGCTGAATTCACTCAGAAACAGTGCATCGATAATAACACAATGACCGGTGTGTATCGATGGCACTGTGAATTCAATTGCAGTCGTAGGACACTGCAAGGCGAACTTCGTGAAGGTCGTCCAAACTCAGTAGTTGTACCGGAAGCTATTGATGCTGTGCGCAAACTGATATTGGGAGCTCGTCATGCGACTTATGATAAATTGAGACTTTGTTTACCAGTTGTCATCAGGAAAACCAACCGCCAATCACTCTTCACCCTATCAATGCGAGCTCTCACACATCGACTGGAATAATTGTATTTTGGAGCACTCAAAACACCGATTTGATGAGTTATCCACCGTATATTCCTGACTCGGCACCTAACAACTCTTTTTCATTTCCATACGTAAAAAATAAGCTAAAATGTGAACGTTTATGGACACCTGAAGAGGCGCTTGGTGCGCTCAGAACACATGTTTTGAAGATATCTCCATAACACTGGCAAAATGTTTCGGCAATTAATTCAAACGCATGCAAAAGTGTATAGATCTCAATGGAGAATATTTCGAAAACCCATAAAATTATATTCGATGATTAATATTTATTTTTGTTCTCGAATCCCGAATTATAATGGGCAACCTTGGCAAATTTTGTTCAGGGTATAAAAGGCAACCATCGGTCTTCATTTTGGAGAAAATTAAAGTTATTGAGTCTTCCCCATATTTTTCAAATATATGGCTAGTTTCGGTACTAAATTTACTTGCGTAACAGTATTCTAATGTATGTATAACGAACATTACTCTGTAACACATGTGTTTAGTTGGACAGTTGATTTGGCAATTAACCCAGTATCAAACTCAATATTCCTTGCAAGGTATAATATATTCTTTTTTTTGATATATGTTAATGTAATAACTGTTAAAGTAAAATTTCAGAAATCATAAAATCAAAGACTTAGATCGCGAATGTTTGACATTGCCGATTCAGGAAAAGTATATTTCTTACACGGGCTACCTTCGAGAAAGTACAAGCGTTCTTTAGTAATTTTGAATAACAAGTCAATTGAAAAAACCTGACAAATAGATGCCGCTACTAGAAATATAATAAACTGATATGATTTTTAGTTAGGGCTAACTTTCATAAGGGGCGTGCATATACTTGAGAGCTGTCTGACAATTAGTTTGCAAATTATATTATTTTGAGTGAAGCAACTTTTGTTAATGTGAAAAAATGGAGAAAAACGAATTTCACCTGTTGCATAAGATATTGCTATCAAACTTAGCTTGATGAAGAGTTTTGGAAGTTGCCTCAGGATAACCAACCATCAAGGATTGGTGTACCAAGTTTAGACTGCTAAAATGAGCACTGAACCCGGTGAACAGAGTGAATGCCCAAAAGAGGTTTTTACCGAAGAAAACATCAAAGAAGTCCACAAAATGATTTCCTTGGCCTTAAAGTGAAGTTATTCGAGATAGCAGGCACTTTAAAGATATCAACTGAATATGTGCATCATATCATTCACGAATACTTGGGTCTGAGAAAGTTCTGTGCAAAGTGGGTGCCGCGTGAGCTGACTTTTGATCAAAAACAACGACCAATTGATGATATGGAGCAGCGTGTAGAGAGGTTAACCCGAGTTTCTACTCGCGTAATAATTTCTATTGACTAGCTTAAAAAATACCCATAAACAACAACTTTTACATAGCGTTATTGCATGGATTGACGAGTTAAATCGCCGACAGGCCGCCGCATTTGGAGAAAAATTCTGTTTCACCAAGACAATGCACCGTGTTAGAATTCAGTGAAAACGATGACAGAAATTCTTGGATTGGGCTTCGAACTGCTTCTGCATTAACCATATTTTCCAGATCTGGCTCCCAGCGACTGGTTTCTTCTCATAAGATCTTAAAAGAATGCTCGCTGGGATGAAATTTTCGTCGAATGGAGAGATAATCGCCGAAACTGAGGCCTGTTTTAAGACAAAGAACAAATGAACAACACAAATGTTATCGAAAAAGTTGAGGGTTGCTATAATCATTGTATCGCCCTTGAAGAGAACTACATACATATGTCGAATTGAAAAACGAATTTCGCCAAAAAAAACGTATTTTGCTATGGTAGGCCGGGGAAGCTTCAATTGATAGTATGGTAAAGTATTTAAGAAAACTTGCTTAAATTGCATAACTTTCTGAGAGAGATTGGAGTTTTAAGGGGTCAGTAGCGTAATCTGGCCTGTGTTTTGACATTTTTTTTACAGAAATTTTTATTCTACAATATAACTTTTTTCACATATGGTGAGGTATAACGTAGTAAAAAAAAATTAAGCCAATCGTTTGAGTAGTTCGACCAGTTTCAAAAAGTGTCTTTTGAGAAAAAGGCGTTTAAAGTTTGAGGTGTGCACTCCGAGCGCTCCGAACGTCGAGCGGTATTATTGTTTTTGGGCCTTTTTTGAGACCTTCCATTGGTAAAGTGGGCTTCTACATTAATTCTAAGGAAACAAAAAATGCAAAAAAAAAAATAAAAAAAATTTTGAAAAAGATTACTTTACTGACCCCTTAATGTCTTTAGTTCCATTTGATCTTAGGGATCAAAAAATATACAATTTTCCCTGGAAAGGCGTTTCATGTCTGAGGTAAATGACAAATGTTATTAAAAGTTTTACTGTAAGTTTTTTTATTAGAATTATGTAAAAATATTAGACATACCTTTTATTTCAGCTTCAGTGATTCCGGTCTGGAAAGAGGCAAAATGAAATTCATTATTTTTCAAAAATTTATGTTGTATATTATAAAAAAAACAGTATACTTATTACATAATATATTGCAAACTTTTCACAAATCTCGCAAACAACAATTATTTCTTAAAAAAAATAATGCACAAAAGTCAACACTCCCAAAAAGCGTCTTAACGGGGAAGTATTGCAGAGATTTTTGCACACAGCAATATTTTTGCTTAATTTACTACCATTAATAACTGTACAGTTTTTTCTCGCATGCCTTTCGATTTCAGCACCAGAAAACGAAATCTCGAAATCAATAAACTAACCGAAATGTCTCGAATAATTGAGATAGTCTTGTGCGACAAAGAAAATTTGATTGCAATCGCTCAATCGCTTGTTAAATTATTTGTGAAAAAAGATCGTAGAGGATCGTAAAAAAAGCGCGAACACAATCGCTGCAGAATACACACAAGTGAAATGACAGAATTGCGCAGAAAAAAAAAAAGGCGTTCGGTGACAAGACAAAATATATACGCGCACATGCTTTTATTTGCTTCATAAACTGACAGCAGCGCTTTGGGTGCGCCACAGTGGGCGTGTGGCAAGTAGCAGGCACACAACCAGCGGCAAATATTTGCTCTACATACGCCGACAGGAGTGTTGCTACATGTTGATATATTATGTATATGTATATACATTTATATGCGTGTATATATAGAGGGTGATCCATTCCGAGGTTCCCCAATTTTTTAAAGCAAAAACCCGGAATTTTTAAATTTAATGGGGAATGTTTATTCGAAAGAGCATTTATTTCTTGAAAATTCACTCTTTTAAATGTTGACCGCGGCTTGGTCTCAGATCTCATCCATTGAGTCTAATTTTCAATGAGTGGTTCGAGCATTTAGACTGGTAATTGATAACCGGCATCATTTTTGAAAAAATATGGACTGTTGATTCCACTGGCCCACAAACCACACCAATCGTTTTTTCTGGATGAATCTCGTCAGGTTGCTTTTCGTCCCAGATGCCGCAATTTTGCTTATTCACACACCCATTGAGCCATAAAGGACATAAGGCCTCAACGCTGAACAAAATGCTTGAAAATGTCGGTTCTTCTTGGAGCTTCTCTAGAGCCCATAGAGCGAAGCGATGTCGCTTGGAAAGGTCTAGCGGCTTCAGATCCGTTCCATACGTCAATCCGAGTGATTAAATTCTCCATGGTCTTACACTCTCAGTTGCGGCTGCAAAATTTTCTTCACTGTGTGCTGGACGTGGTCTATTCGGTCAAATATTATGCAATAATGAATACTTTGTCTCAAGATGGGTGATGGTGTTGTGAATAGTACGCTCAGTGTTGACCATAAATTGAGCGAAGTGCGGGAAACATATTCTTTACAGAACGTGAATTTTCGTAATAAAGTTGAACGATTGGAACGTTGTTCAGACGCAAGTCTTTCCGCGAAGAAATGACTAACAGTTCTGGGCAAAAATATCCTGACTGCTTGACACGACTCACGCGTGATCTGTCAAAAAAAGTCTATTCAAAAAACTACCTCTACTTGGGTGACCAGTTACATATATATACTTGTTTGTAATGATATATAAATCTTTGCGTAAATTGCGGTATGTGTGGCAAGCTAGGCTTACTTTTATTTATGTGCATGGGAGCGCTCTAATATTATAACTTCTTTAGTCGCGAACATTTAGCTCACCACACGATTGCCTAAAATTCGTCTGAAATGTAATTGTTGCAACCGTTTAGTTTGTGTCAAAAGATTTTCTTTGAAAAAGCTTAGGATTAGATCCTCAGACATATGCACTGCAAAATTATTAAATGTACTATAATTGTATGTATACCTGAACTAGTGTTTGAGTGTATGAATATTTACAAACGTATTCACGCCCAAAAAATGTGTTTTAACTACTTCATTAAACAAAATCTTTGACTATCGGGATTGTATGCAAAAGCCACTTGCCTTTCCGGCGCACAGTGGAGAGCTCTTGCTGAAGATTGATTAGGTAGCACTGATTGGTAGCACTGGAGATATACGACTGCAACGACATTTATTGACAAAGTACGAAAAGACTTTTTCGACTACTCAATATTTTGCTCAGCAAAACTCCGTAAACAAAAAAAGAAACATAACAAAATAAACGTCTCAAAGAACACAAAAATCTCAGAACAAACTGTCTAATCAATGAGACAAATGTTGTGGTGGCATTCAAAACTGGTAGTTAATAATAAATAATAGCAAGTGAATCACGTTGTTCGCAAACTATAGTTTTTGTTGCAAGATAAAAATTGTTGCCTTCGTCCGCTCCACAGGCGCTTTTCATTTGACTTTACGGACTCATAGCCTACAAAACGTTACATGCTGATTCCACTGAACCTTAAGTGCGCTTGTAAGTGATTTTAATAGCATTTATGTGTCACATACACACACATACATATATGCAATAGATAGCGAAGCGACAAAAATGCTGTTTGCTACTAAAGTTGGCGATTCACCAGCTAGCACATAGCTTCTCTCAAGCTGGAAGGCACGTAAACGTGGTGGCACGCAAACTTACGGGACGGGGAGTTAAACCGACGACCAATCAGGTAATAAATAAGATTAATGCCGCATACTTGTTGACATGTTAAAAGGCCATTTAGAAAACATTAATTTAGCGATTAATCTGATGGCAACATTTGACATTTTACATTAATTTGGGCACATACCTGTAACTGATTTTTGATTTTTTCTCGTCGCCAAGCGAGCTCTACTTTTTTGTTCTTTTTTAGTGGCATGTGGTGTTCGTTTGATTATTTCACACTCAGCCACTATTAAGCTGGCACGAATACAAGATTATGCATTACTGATGGTGGTTTTATTGGATTTATTGCTTTATAGAGTATATTCAATCTATATATGTGACCTGGTCTACGGAAAGGGGGCTTAGGTGTCAACAAAAAGGAGAACAATGAATGAGATAACGAGAAACTGACGATTACTTTTAACAGCTTTTCCCAGAAAACTAGTTTTCGCACGTTAGCTCCAATTTCGTAGACCAGGTCACATATATTGTATGTAAATGTTTTTGTGATTGAAAAGCTTTTCTTAGGTGTTTCTACTATTATCTGTTAATATGAGCATATGTATGTAAGAAAATTTTGAATAAAAAAATATGTTGTCAAATTGGCTCCTGTCAGATCATTACAATGCAGGCAGGCGGCTCGTAGCGAAGACGTATTTTCCCAACCATTCCCTTATGTTGGACTGCTTTTTATGCATTCTCAGAAGTTGGTAAGTGAATGGATAATACAGCGGCCATTGCTTATGAGGTACCTGGCGGTAGGTAAAAACGCTAGCGGTAGAGATCACCGAATCAAAAACTCTACAAGGAGGTCAACAAAGGAACGGAGAGGACTAGGATATCAGTACAAACGTCGGCGGGCACAGCGATCAAGGTGGAGCGCTATTTTCGCTACTATGGGTTAGTGGTGAGTAGACTGCTAAGGAACTTGGACGGCAAAGCCCGTAAGATAGTGGCATGTACAGACGGCATTGCCAACTGGTAGGTGTCTGAGCAGTATTATGACCACCACTCTCAATACAGTGCAGAATTGGGTTAATGGCGGTTGGACAATGTTCAAAGTAAATATAGAAAAAGATGGCTGACATAAAGGTATGTTAGTTACGGGCAACACTATAAGCAACTATGATTTGAAAATGAAGAAGTTGGTGTATGAATATACTGTTCAGAGTTAGACAAAAGGTCGACCTTCAAGTGCCCGGACCACTGCTTTATGTTTAAAGCTGAGGTCTTTGCTATTGTGAAAGCCGCGGATCTGGCCTCTAATGCACCTGCAGGCAATTCCAGAGTCAGCATCTACGTAGACTGTCAAGCAACAATCAAGGGATTAACCTCGTACCGCAAATCGGCCAGATATGTCTTGGGAGGCAGGGCAACAGTGTAAACTGTTGAAAGAAGCAAACAACTTTACAACTACTGGGCTGGGTGCAAGGCCACAAATGCATCGACTACATTGAAATAGTGGACGAAATTGCCAAGAAACCAGTGAAACAATGGAGTATCTCCCGTGCACATGTATGGCATTGGCAAGTCTAACCTGTAGGCATCTGGTCCCCACGGTATGATATACTGGAGGAGGTTAGTGAGGCCGCAGATTTTGTTAAAATTCGCGTCAAGTGCAGGCATCCTACTCCTTTTGGTCCTAAGAACTGAACTCCGACTGGTATCGCAAAGGACCAAAACTGGCTGCGTGGCTTATTCACCTACCAGATTAACCTAATCTAATATTACATTATATTGGCTATCTGAAAAAGTACTTTCGTATTTTTAATCAAACTTCAACATATTTTTTTTTTTATTTACAGGAGATATACTATACGACTGCAATGACATCTTTTGATAAAATACGAAAAGACGTTTTCGACCACCCAATATATTATTCTATTATCTTAAAAGTGTTAAATATAACAAAAGATCAACTGAAAAATTAAAAAAATAGAAATAAAATCCGAATGACTTAGAATTTCTAGGCTGCTCTAATTGCTGGTTAATTTCCTGTACCCCCACCGAAGATATTCCGAAAAGCACGTCTAAAAATCTATAAAATTGTTCAAGGTTAATTTAAAGCAACAACAGATTTCTCAAATGAGATGTAGTAACATTACAATAAACTAACAATAACGACAATCTACATATTGTCTGAGTTATAGAAAAATCACTTCATCGCTGCACTAATCAACACCTGAACGCGGTCAGCTTTCATCCAAACTGAACATCGTAAATTGAATAAGATCAGCTAGCAAAGCTATTAAGCTTACTAAAGCAATAAACAAATTATAATTATGGAAATTGGAAATAATAAAATTAATGCACGAGCTTATGTTTTTTCTAAGAAAGATGTTAGAAGCAGTAAAAGGGTGTGGCAATTGAAGAGGATGGAATAATTTATTGTTTTTTACAGCACTCTTCAACATTTATTGCCGCAAAAACAGCGCTTTTGTTGTAAGCGCTCATAAAAGTACAACATTAGTGGGGGGTATATTAAGCCTTAGATGTCGATCATTATGAAAGTAAGTCTAATTTACTTACGCGACACGTGTAACTAATTATAGCACTTAATTGAATTAGAAAATTTATAAATTTTCCAATGTTTTTTCCGTTTTATGACAACGGAAATGACCAATAAATTTTTTTGTACTATTTAGACTGATTCCCTGCTTATGACTCAGGAAAATTAATATTGAATAGATTGGAATAGGCTGTATGTTATTAATGGCGAAAATCTTATATAAATTTGGTGCAAAGTATATTTAATTAAGCATATTTTGAAATAGAAATGGCAATTGATTGAATCAAATTTGACTAGGACTAACCAAAAAAAAAATTTTTAAGTATTTAAATACAAATCTTAATTATAGTCTTCAAAATAGGTTTATTTTTCATATATTTCTTATAAGAATCTGCTGGTATGTGCTTCCGCGGCTTCAGTGAATTTTGGTTTTTTTGGTATCGGCTCACTTTTGGCACGCCATTCGCTAGTTAGGTGAACAGTTTCTTAGCAATATTATGAAGCATCACTTTTATCACCTCCACGGCGTCGTTCTTGTTGTGGATTCAGGTATTTTAGTACAAATCTAGCATTACTGAAACATTAACTAAAATATTAATCGAAATATTAACCAAAATTACTTTCACTAAATGACATGTACCACTCCAAGTCGAAAAAGTCTTTTCGTATTTTGTCAATAGATACATATATCCTTACAATCGTATATCTCCAGTGCTACCACTCGCATTTTGTCACACCATATAGTGTTCGAAAGGTGAGATTTTAAGCTGCATTTAACCAAAAAAATTAAATTCGGGGAAGTTAGAAAATAGTTACAGCTGTTCAAAAATGAGTGAAAATAATGAAACAAAATCGCTATATTTTGAAATTTTTTTATAAAGAAGGGAAGAATGCCACTAAACATCATTCTACACCAATGAAATTTGTGAAGTTTACGGAGACGACGCTGTATCAGTTCGTGTAGCACAAAAAGGGTTCGCTCGCTTCCGTTCTGGAAATTTCGAAACTTCGATTTACACTGATAAAAGTTTTACCTGATGGAATAATGTTTCCAGCTGAAAAATGACAAAAAAAAATAGTCGACCGAAATGTTACATATTTCTTGAATTATTTATTCTCTTCTGCTTAATTGTTTATTTACTATTATAAATATAAAAAAATAAGTTAAAACTTGATTAGAAATACGAAAAGACTTTTTCGACTACCCAATATTAATCGAATAGTCATGCCAATTGCTTATTTCTTTACATAGCAAATCTGTTAATATGTACTTTTTTCAAAGTAATCAGAATCGTCAAAAAGTAGTGTGTTTGAAGATCTCATTTCCTGGAAGTCGAGGGCACACAAGATGTAGTCTATAGACAAAAAATAAAAAAAATGTCGAATGATTTGATATTTAGACGCTATATACACAAATTTCAACAAGCATTGCACTTTAGCTGTTAGGAAATTTTGAAAAAAGATTAATTTTATTGAAGATTTTAAGCACAGAATCCATAATATTCACAACTTAAAAAAATAAGATATTTTTAACTACCACCCAAGCGATTTCTCAGCGTTATTCTTACGTCCAAATTACTTTTCATGAAAATAAAGCACTTCCATACATACATACATACATGTTCAACAATAAATCTGAGACACCGCAAATTGCAACAAATTGAGTTCGCTCTCAATCCGCCACAACTACTTATGATCTCACTTATCACAGAAACCCCAATAACACTTAGCATAATGTTTTAACATTAATTAGCGGCCGCTTAACACCAAGCACGGTGTCAATAATCAATTTGTCTGAACGGCCAGCCACCTCTTCACTTTCCGACCGGCCACTGCGTATACGCAACCCGTTTGTTCAAGCAAACTCACTCACATTCATTAAAATTTCGGTGCGTAAATGTGGCAAACTAGCCGCTGTCATCAAATTATTACGCATTTGAAGAGCGTGTTTGCGTGAAAAGTGAACTTGAATTTATGCAGCAAGCAACAGCAACAACAATTGCAAAAAAAAACGTACAAAGGCACACACCTTAACTAGATGCCCCAGCAGGCCAAGCAGCTAGGCGATGCTGCAATGAGCACCGCAAAGGCGCCGCCACCTGCCGAACTGGCTGATCAACCGCAATCAACGCCAGACAGACGCACCAAATATATAACTGCGCATGCGTGTGCGTGCTGCTAACGATGTTGGGCAAGCCTGCAATGCGTTCACCTCACACTAATTCGTTTGCCTGTGTACGTGTGTGTGTGTACGGCAGTTGTTAGGTTTATATTTTTTGCGCACTTCTGGCAGCCCGTCTGCCTTGCCAATTCTGGAGCATCGTAACCGGAGTAAGACCACATGTAATTTCACTTAAATTGCATTACGTTGTCATCGCGCCAATTTAATGACTTCATTGCGTCGGCCAAACACGAGAAGCAAAAAGGCGAACAAAAAAAATACAACAACGAAATTGCGTCTAAAGCGCGCCAAGCGTGTGCGCATGTGCAACTCTAACAGCTTGGATACTGTCGCACGGCTGGTTGCCGCCTGGCCATAGCGCCGAAAGGCAAGCGCTCGAACAACTGGAGTAATGCGTTTGTGTCATCGCTGTGCGCATTTACATGCATTTTTCGCAAGTGCGCATGGTGGATGGACCGGACCACTTTTTAGCGGCTAACACATATTTTCCGCCACGCATACATATGCAGATATTTGCTACCATTTTCAGTTGAAATTTTTTTCGCTCCACTTTTGCCACTTATCCTGCTTGTTAACTTCTATTTATTAGTCAATTTACGCAATTACGCAATATTCGACTGTTGTTGTTGTTGTTGTGGCGAATAGCGATGACGTTATGAAGACCAACAGCACTATAACTATAACAAGTCGACCGCAACCTGTTGTCGCAGCCGCCGCACAGTGCGTTTGAATGTGTGCGGTGCGTGCGTAGAAATATTAAAGAGATAAAAAAATGTTATTTTTTAGAGCTACAACAACTTTTGTGTGCAACCTAGTTTGTTTATCAATTTATTGCGCTCGCCTCTCTCAATGTCAGCAGCAACAACAATGGCTGCGACAATTGCGTCGCATTGCAAAAACAATTGTCACAACACGAGATATTTAGTGGCGTTTGCTCCATTTATGCCTTGGCCACCGGCAGCGCTACACACCGAGCGGGGTAGGAGGGGAAACGCATGTGACGATGACAGGTGTGCACGCAAGTATTCGTACATATGCAAATTTTTGCTAGAGTTTTAATTGATAAATTCATATATTTACACACATACATAAGTTTGTGTATATTATATCCACACATTTCTCAATTGACCCTGCAGGAAATTATGATCGCACGAAATAATTTTCGCTAGTTTAATTTTTAATATAAAAGTTAGAAGTTCAGGAATGCTGTATGTTTGAAGGTTTTAGGATGCACATTTTTATGAAATTTTTTCAGGGTTGCCACCGGTGTTTTAAAAAAATTTTTCAGAGTAGCCACCAGGATATTTTCAAATATAATTAAATTGTCAAATCAGAAAATTCAACACCTTTAAAATTTTTTTCGATTTAATTTTTTTGGAGAGTTGCCACCCGCTTGAAATTTAAATTCAATACATATCGTCATATTAGTTTTATATTACATAGTATATTTTTTGACAGTTTTAGAATTAACGCTTTTATGATTTTTATTCAGGGTTGCCACCTGTATTTTTTTAAATAATTAAATTGACAATTATTAGAAAATTCAACACGCTTAAGAAGTCTCTTTAAGATGTAGTTTTGTGAAGAGTTGCCACCCGCTTGAAATTAAATTTAATGCAATTCGTCATTTTAATTTTATATTACAAATATTTCTTTGAAAGTTTTAGAATGCACATTTTTATGTACATTTTGGGGTTGCCACCTTTATTTTTTTTCAAATATAATTAAATTGACAATTATTAGAAAATTCAACACCTTTAAGTTTTTTTCAGATTTAGTTTTTTTGGAGAGTTGCCACCAGCTTGATTTTTGTATTACATACATACTACATATATTTCGGATAAAAAATTTTACAGGGTTACGGGTGTTTTCCGCAGGAGTAAGGTTACTATTATTTAAGAAAAATTTATCTAACCTAACTGTTCACTACTTGCCCCAACATTATTTCTGCAGCCATTGAATACAGAAAATATTTACACATTTTAATAAAAAATATGCTGACTGTTTTAAATTTGAAAATTAACATTTTTGAAAGGAAATTTTGTTTTAGAGTTGTCACCAAAATTTTTTTTAAATTTATTTGTTATCATTACGAGATGAGACAGTTTGAACAAGGTTTCTTCTTAGATATATTTTTATGGAGAGTTGCCACCCGCTTGAATTTTAATTTAAAAAAAATTCGTTGTATTAACTTTATATTCAATTTCGGGAGTCAAATAAAAAAAGATTAAGGATGATTTCCGTTGAAGATATTTTTGAGTAAGATTGCCACCTTTAAGCAAAGATTTTATCCAACTAAACTGTTCAATACTTACTTCGTCATTATTATTGAATACAATAACCATTTACAAACTTTAGTTAGAAGTTGTTAACTGTTTGAATATTTTAAAATAAACACTTTTGAGAGGAAAATGTGTTTAAGGGTTGCCACCTGCACAACATTTTTATTAAATTTTTTTGGCAATAATTACGAGTTGAGACAGTTTGAACAAGGTTTTTTTCTGAGATACATTTTTTTGGAGAGTTGCCACCTGTTTAAGGTTTTAATTCAATAAAATTTGTAATATTTACTATTTACCTCAGAGTGAGAAATTACACATGATTATGAAAAAATTTTGTTGGAGATATTTTTGATAAAGGTTGCCATCTTTAAAAAAAAAATGCTCCAACCAAATTGCTTAAATAAATTTAATTATGCTTTTCTTGTATTTAAAGTTTAATGCAGTACCAACAAAACTGTTATTATTATGAAAATTTTATGCTGCTGAAGTTATCCTACAATATCAAACTTTGCACCGCAGTTCCTACTGGGCAACATTAAGTTCGCATTTCTATAAACACGCATTTTGTTGACATGTTGCACCGCCACTTGCGCTTGCAAGCTGGTACTTATTTATGTGTGCGTGAGTGTGTGTTTTCATGGCCATGACAAAGATGGTCAACATGTCGGCGGCTGCATTGCGTTAATTTGCATTTTATGCTGATTTCTGTGTAATTTATGCATACTTGAAATTGCTGCGTTTTCAATATTTCTTTGCAATTACACGAATTCGGTTTACAAATTGACATAAATTATTAACGCTTTAATAACAACAACTAAATAGAGCAACTAACTACGAGGGCGGTTTGATTAGGCAGTGGAATAATTTTTCAATTGCGGCGAGTTAATTTCAAATGACAAGTGGTAATTGGTGAGCAAAAAGTCGCATAAGAAAGGATATTTATATAATCTGGAGTGATATTCTGGTGAGCAACCGATTTCATTAGCAAAGCGAGTGAGAAACAAACCACAAATGGGTTAGATAAAATAGTAATTATGTAATTTTAGGCAAGCCTTTGAGTATATGAGTATATTCTGTTCAAGATCACCAGATGTTTAATGCTTTTGAAGACCTAAAATCGACTGCCTAGTTTTCTTAATAACAAATTGAAGTTGATGGATTTTACATATGTGCGTAAAGAAAATCTATAACTTCTGCAGACGAACTATTGTAATAACCTCAAAGTGTGATCTACGACCCCACATATCTACTGCCTCTACATAAATGTCATCCATCGCCCACTAACTTACGATGCAGTGATATAGCATTATCGAAAAGTGCCGCCTTAGGGGTTAAATGGGTTTCAGAGGTATAAAAAAGGGTTTATACCATTTTGTTTAATATAAACAATCACATATTTCAAAAATATAATATGACATATCAAAGGTACATATTTAGACAATGTCTCTTAAAATAGAAATGTTGAAAATTCAGCTGCTGAGACCTCTTCTTCTTGAGTGTCTCACAAAAACAGGCTCTCGCCGTGGAAGGCATAATTTATTATTGGTTCATCTAAAACTAATATAAAATATTCCCTTAGTACATATATACATATATGTCGTGTTTGAATGAAGGAAACAAAAAAATTAAAATTATCATTTTTTCTCAGACTTTGAACAAAAAAATTCTTTTTTGGTGGAATTTTTGCCACTTAAAGGCTTGAAAAATAAGTCGTAATTAAACAAAAAAATCTTTCGTTCAAAAACTGGATAATTTTTTTTTTTTAAGACGTGTACAGAATTCATACTAAATCGGTCCATAACTTTCCGAGAAATTGTGTCCACTGACTTCAAAAACGAAGTTTTGAGAAAAACGCATTTAAAAACGGCGCATTTGCCTAGCGCACAAGTTCTCAAGGCTGTATCTTTGAAACAATTACTCGGATAACTTTGAAAACTTAGGACAATATTCTAGAGGTGTTGTAAAATTTAATAAGATAAAAAAATAACAATCAATTATTTTAAATTTAAAAGGAACAATAGTTCTGTCACCGAAAGTTGCAACGGCAAAATCTAAATATTTACAAACGGATCAATGGTTGAAATAGCGACAGGAGCAGATCTTTTCTTTGGTAATCCATAATCAGAAAGTTGCTACAAACTAATGACTAGTAGTCAGTCCTTCGGACCAAGTGAACTTCTGCTTTAACCAGCAAGTCCAAAAACTTTCTTGCGGTAATTATGGCCATCAATGTATGTATCAGTGTCAGTCGGTATACCAAGTCTTACTGCGTTGGGTTATGCAAAGAGATAATAACGAAACTTTCAACAGGTAACTCGGCTAATAACAAATGGGTACCCAGACATACAGAAATAGAAGGAAATAAAAAGTCGGCTGACGTGGTACAATTTTCGCAAGCTAAACTAGAGCATTCAGCGCCACCAAGCGTTGTTGGAAGCGATGGACTCTAGAGAAACACCTTAGCTCTTGGAATATCAGCAACACGAGCAACCCTAAAAACACAGGGCATACCAGTAAGTTAAGGGTAGAGTTGAAGATAGACAGGCCAAAAAGGTTCTAATTCTACCAAAAGGAAACAAAGTAACATTGAAAATTGGTAATGTGGATCTCACGGAATGCAGAGTATGTGCGGAAAATGTTGTAACGCTGGAATCAGACTTAATTTGGTTACTATCCGGGAGCACAATGGGCCTAGCTAATCTATGTATTGGGTAATCGAAAAAGTCGTTTCGTATTTTGTCACTAGATGTAGTTGCAGTCGTATATATTTTGAAGTTTTTGTATACAGAAGGGAAGAATGCCATTCAAGCCACCAATGAAATTTGTGAAGTTTACGAAGACAATGCTGTATCAGTTCGTGTAGCACAACAACGGTTCGCTCGAAATTTCGATTTACACTGATAGAATAACGTCTCTAGCGAAAAATGAGAAAAAGTGGTCGACCAAAATGATACATATTTGTTTATTTAAATATAAAAAGTGATAAGAAATACGAAAGGATTTTTTCGACTACCCAATATTAATGCAAATGTCGTGTCAATCGATAAACGCAATCAAAAATTCTTGGTAAGCTGTATAAGCAACTTTATCATGCTCGAAAATCAGAAATATTTTGCTAGATTCTTTACTAAATCATCACTTTGCTCACCGTTGCATTTTGTGATATCATTCTACTGTATTTTCCCGAGTACTTCTATGACTTGAGAGAAGAAATAAAGTGAAAAAAGTTAAATATTGCGTCTAAAGAGCTCAATCTATATATTCTGATTTTGCTTCTTACGCTAGCTTCTCTATTCTAATGACACTTTGATGTTCGTATGAAGAAGTTTTAGTGTGGTTTTATATCATTAGATTAAACATATGAAGAGAATATTGTAGCTAGCACCTTTGAAGGCGTCTGTTCCTCTCGACACTTCTATAATTAACCAAGAAGGCACCCTGTAAAGTATATATTTCAAGTAATAAATTACTGATTTGCCCAGCAATGCTGCAGATAAACAGGTTGTTGTTGCCGTTCCCACACACATTGCTAGTGAGAATAACTAACATGTAAATAATCGAGTGACACAAATCGACGCATTCCTGAGTATGTAAATATGTATGTAAATTGATAATATAAGCTATACTTTGCATAGAGAGATATGTATGTATATGTCAGTGGAAAAAAATGCTCAGAACACCGAACGGCTTTTGTGAAGTTCATTTTATTTCGCAATGCAAAAGCAATAAACACTTCAATAAATCTCCTCTTTTTCATACCGTTATAATTGCATGTAAATGTATAATAATTATGATTTATTGCGTAATTATGCAAATAGAGTACTGTAAATACCGCACCGCTTGAAAGAAATTGTTAGTTATTACTACTAATGCCGTTAGCAGTCTGTAGCGGCGCTTGAAACAAGCCTCTTGTCTGTTTGAAACATTGCAGCAGAAACAATAGTGCCACCAAATACACCGTTACCAAATTACAAATGTTCAAAGCACTTTTGCTCATTATGCCAACTGGGTGTGTGCACCGCTGGTCATTAATTTGCCACACAATTACTGTAAATTTTCGATTTTATTGGCCTATATTCGGGTAATTGGTTGCAAGTAGCGGCTGCCACACTGGTGTCATGCTGTAAGTATCGCGTGTAACTGTGTGCAACATACTAATGTTGCTAGCCGCACTACATATATTTATATATATATATATTTATATACATATATATCGTGTTTATACACAATTACAAGTGTTTGTATGTATGTTAGCATGTTTGCCACCGCTATAATTCACGGTTGGCCGTTAATCTTCGCTGATATTTTGCTAGCGCTTAGTAAGCTCTAAATCTCGACAACTAAGTGCTTGTTTTCTCCAACTTAATCCATGTTCGTTTTCGTAGCGAGCATGTTGCAGCGGCCAATTTCGCTATGACACCTGAACATGGAAAGAACATTTACGCACTTGCCACGCTTGCCACTGATAATTGTAACTGAAATGTAACATGCGTGTAATTGGGTGCAAGTGCATTAGTTATGCACACATATACACATATATTTGTGTACGAGCGGCTGCCAAAGGCTTCAAATGAAGACATGGCGAGTGGCACTTGTATTGACTTCCCATTCGGCTCATACATTACGGTGGCACAGTCGGTATTTGTGCACGTCTATTAGCAGAGAAGGAAAGATTTAGAAAGCAGAAAGTGTGAATAAAATGTGGTGCAACCAGGTGGGATGTATACCAAAAATTAAAAAAAAAATGCAAGAAAAAACTTTAACTTCAGCTGCACCGAAACTAATATACCCTTCACAGGTGCATTTCTTTTAGTAACTATATGTTTAAGTAAATATAAAGACGTAAACGGCCAGTGTTAACCAGCCGTTAACTGAAAAATTCTCCAATGGAAGTATTTAACTCCGATCGTTCAGTTGGTATGGAAGCTATATGCTATAGTAATCCTTCTCAAATTTCGTGAAGATACCACTTCAAATGCGAAAGTTTTCCATGCAAGCCCTTGATTGCGATCGTTCAGTTTGTATGGCAGCTATATGCTATAGTTAACCGATATCGGCAGTTCCGACAAATGAGCAGCTTCTTGAAGAGAAAATTACGTTTGCAAAAACGATTATCAAAACGATATCTTAAAAACTGAGGGACTAGTTCGTATATATACAGACAGACGGACTAAAAACTAGAAATAAAGTATTTTGGATGAAAAAACCCCTCGCAACTTGACTTGATGATGAACAAAATAACATAAGCTTGCTTCTATTTTTCATTTCTAATTCAATGAGGACTTTCCATTACTTAGTTCAATTATCAATGAGCTTCCATAGAGCTTTCAGCAAGCTTTTCACTAGATGATGAACACATTAAAGTAGTATTTGTAAAATGACTTTAATCTGTATTCAAAATGGGCGCGGTGAGATCTTCGATATAAGAGTGTATTTTCTAAAAATACAATGAAATATACATACATACGTATTCTTTATTGATACAGTATGTGTTAAAAAACCATTCACTCGTCGTTTGCTGTTAATGCCACACAATTATAGCACACATGCTGTTAAAATTACGTGTCAATAAATTTTGTTCTCTTCTTTTTGGTTAATATTTTCCTATTGGCAATTTGAATTGCTATAAAAATTTTATAGTACCCTGCAGGAAAATTCAATGAAAATGCTACAAGTTACTCATTTGACGCAGGTTTTAGTGATTTATGATTGGCACGAAGTACTATTGAAGCTACAAGCGGTAGTTCCACTGTATCAAATTAGTCCTGCATAGTTTAGAATACCGTGATAAGAAACCCGGTTACAAGCACAAATATATCTTTATTTCATTTTGTGCTTGACTATTTTTTCGAGATATCGACATTTTAGTTTCGAGATTATTTCTTTACTCTTGGTTTATTTTCTGTTTAACTATTATTTCGGGATTCCGAAGCTTTTAATGTCTGTAATACTAACTACTTTTTCAAGACTCCTTACTTTAGTTCTTTAGTGTTTTCAAATATTTAATTTTCGGGATCCCGAAATTTTATTGATGTTTCGGGATTTCTTACATTATTTCCTTACTTTATTGTCCTTTTTTACTTTTTGTATATTTTTTGTTTAACTATTATTTCGGGATCCCGAAGGTTTTAATGTTTTAAATACTTTCTCTCCTATTTCTAGATTCATTACTTTGGTGCTTTAGTTTGTTTTGTGTTCAAATAGTTTTTTGGGATCCCGAAATTTTATTTCATCAATATCGTTTTTCGCTATACTTTACTTAATTTATTTATTTTATTGTTTGTTTTTTGTATTTTCTGTTTAACTGTCACTTCGGGATCCCGAAATTTCAATGTTTTCAATACTCACTCTATTTTTTTCTAGACCCTTTTCTTAAGTTCTAAAATAAACTTTTGTTTTTTTTTCCAAAATTTTATTGTATCAAATCATTTTTCGGGAAATTTTACGTAATTTTTTTAGTTCATTACTCTTTTTCATTTTTTGTTACTTTTTTATTTAACCATTATTTCGGGATCCCGAAGATTTAATGGTTTCAATACTTACTCTACTTTTTCTAAATTCTATACTTTAGTGCTTCAGTTTATCTTGTGTTAAAATTTTTTTTTCGGTACTGCGAAATTTTATTTCATCAATATCGTTTTTCGCTATACTTTACTTTATTTCTTTTGTTTATTATTATTTCTTATTCTTTTATTTATTTCGGGATCCCGAAGCTTTTAATATTTTCAATGTATTTTGTATTTGAAAATTTTTTTCGGGCTCTAAATATATTCAAAATACATTTTCATTTTGCAGTTGATTCTTCAAATTATAATATGAAAACAATTTCCTACAGGGTTTGTATGCATATAATTGTTCCATTAAAATTTTATATAGCTGTTACTTAAAATCGCCTATGTGCATCGTAATTTGAGTGCTGGTGATTAGTACAGAGTTGCATGCATGTTAGAATACATCTACATCTTATACAGACACGCATATACCGCAGGTGGCAACATTTATTGTAAAATTTTTGAACACTTGAATGTGTGACCGTTGGAATTCATAATATGTTAAGATAAAATTTTATGTGCAACAAGTTAATTAAGATAATTCACGATTTTGGTGGCGCCAAATTTCTGTATCAACAGCATTCGTGCTAAATTTTTGTTTTGTGGAAAATAACACAGGTTTTTTCAGCAATTTAGACACGTTGCACAGTTGATTTGGGGAAAAGGCGATATCTAAGATTGTGGAGTGATGGTGTAAAGCGATTTTATGAGGCATTTTATAAGAGAACATGTGCTTATCACATTTCGCTTAGTTGCTTTTTCTTCAGGAATTTTTCTTTAAAGCTTGATCAGCGTTATTTCGAAAATAAATCATTAATCTGTTACTGTCTGATTTTATTCCATGGTTTTGAAATTTTTTACTTATTAATACATTGCACGCCTTCATCTCAGTATACATGTAACTAAAGATCCTAATTTGTTCTTGAAATTGACTTAAGCTTGGGCTTATGCACAAAAGCTTCAGATCTTGTAAACTCATGGGAGCTCATGTATTCATTAAATATAAATTTGTGTGCTAAAATCCAGTTAAGAGTAATTAAAATTAATCCAGATAAATAGTTTATTATACTTAGAAGATTTCTGAGAGTTTTGAGATTGTTATATGGCAGTGTCAATTCCGAGATTATTTATAAGAGAATGTATTTTTGTTTGTAACTCACTACTGTACAGGAGATTTTGGTACACAGTGGTTCACTTAAAGTGTGCTGGAGAAGCCGTCATGATGTTTTAAATAGATTGGTGTACTCAGGGATATGGCAATAAGTTACTGAACTGCTCTCTGCAGTCCATCTTCGGGTAGAAGTTCGTATATTTTTTTTAATATTTTGCTGCTTCATTTAGCTTAAGCATCGATAATATTGGCGCGAAATTGAGTAAGGTAAAAGTGAAGAAAAAATAAATTCAATCAAAAAGCAGAAATTTCTATGGAATAGAGACTTACAACACAGCACTAATTAGATCAGCAGAGTAGCTGTCGCAGAATAAAATGAACCGTTTTTATTTACGTGTCTGGCATTTACATGCATAAATTTCCGCACCAAACACAAGTTGAAATAAGTAAACACATACTTACATACATATGTATTTATATATATATGTACTATACGTACTATTTTTCACAAAAACAAAATATTGGCTGCGACATTTACGAGAGCAAAGTGGCGTCATAAAACGTTACACACAAACACATACCTATAAAGAGATATAAACCAACGCATGTACATATAATGCAGCAATAAGCATATTCTACCAACAACTTTGCGCTTGCAGTGAAACCGATTTTTATAGCTTTCTACCACAACAAAAACATTGCGGCAAAATTAAAATAAAAATACACTTGTCACCCGCAACACTTTTAAAATGCCATCAGTGCAGTCAGCGACTTTTGAACGTTTTATGTTCACACGCACATACAGACACACACACACAAATATTTCTCAAAACAAAAAGAATCACACATATATTCTTCAACGTTTTATGGCCACACAAACATGGCGTGTTTTTTTTATTATAACGGATAAACTTACAAACACAAAAAAAGTCTCGAAAATTGTCATAAAAATGTTTGATGCCACAGTGCACGTTCCGTACCTACAACCTACGCGTTCGTGCACTTTGCTTCGCTATGCATGCCTGCGAACAACAACAAAATTAATAAGAGTGAAGCAAATATGCGCAGGTTTGTCGCTTAAGTCTTTCGTTTGAAGTCAGTTGTGGCTGTGCCTGTGTTTGCTTGTGGCTGTGAATGTGTCTGTTTTTGTCTGTGCCTGTGCCTGTGTTTGTGTCTGTGTCGAAAGGCGTTGCTGCTTTGGCATTTCTCACGTTTGACAATTTGTCAATCAAAGTGATGTTATTGTAGGCGCATCGCGCAGATCTGGCGATAAGCGTAATGTCGCTTTGAAATTCAACACTTAATCCATCAATGCTTACAACGTTCAGCTCATAAGTTGATTATTATTTTGCCTCTTTTCCTTATAAATTGTTCGAAAAATTGCTCATAAATATGCAGCTGATGGTGGAAATAAAATTCATGTTATGACATTTAGTGTTATTGCACATTTATTATGATTTCATTTGCTTCGCATACATGTACTTATGTATATATATGCCGAAGAACTGTTAAGCTTTTGTTGCCTTTATTGTCATTGTTATTATATTGCTGCTTATTATGGCTTGTTAGCTGTTTGGTGGATTAGTTTTTATTGTTGCTTTTTGATTATGTTAGGCTGAAGTTACTACGAGCGTTTAAAGCGCTGAGCCAAAGATTTGCTGAATGATTGAGGCACGGTTAATGAATAGACCGTCTATGAATGAATGAATATATACCTATGTATATATGTATACACGCTCACCAAGCTGAATGAATGTGTATTTATATTATGAATAGAAAACTATCACAGTAGTTAATAGGCCAGATTTGTAGCCCATTTCTTTATATGTGCGTTTGTGTGATATATTTTGGTTATAAAAAATATTTATTGTAAATTTATGAAAACGAGAAGAATTTAAATTGAATTTATGCAAAGGTTTCGAAGCGCTTATAGTACAACGCGGTGTTTTGGCTATCTGGATTTGTTATTGTCAAAATATTTTTAATGAACGAAAGTTTTATAAATGTATGGTTTAGACTTTATATAGCTGCATTGTTGCCATTTCCGGCTATTTGTTTCGGTATAAATGAGTGCCGATATAAAAGAATATTGCAAAAATTCCGTTAAAAATGCAAATAAATAATGTTTTCCTAGTGAAGTGAAAGGTTTTTCAATTTTTCTTACAATCGAAACTGTGCTGCATGCTTGCTGCCTTCTTTTATTACAATATCAGTTTAAGTTTTTGAGGTTTGAAAATACATAGGGGAAAATTAATATATAAATTACATTTTTTTTTTGCAAAAAACTGTCCTGTGTAAAACAACAAGCTAACAAAACAGCATACTCGGCCGAACACAAGCTATAATACCCTTCACAGTTTCAAAAACGGTATAAAAAGACCTATATCTTGATTTTGATGGGTCAGTTTATATGGCAGCTAGTGGTCCGATCTGAACACTTTCATCGCAGCTTTTAGTTATGCTTTAGTTAATAATCTGCGCCAAATTTCGTGAAGATATCTTGACAAACAAAAAGTTTTTCATACAAAGACTTATTTTTTAATATTAATTAAATTAATTATTATATAATGGGTTGTCAAAAAAGTATTGCGGTATTTTTATTGAATTTTTTTTATTGAAATTGAAATGAATTTTTGATGACTCATGCCCAGCTCTTGACCGATGCTACGGCTACTACTATGCCGACCTCTTTCGACCAATTCAGCGATTTTATCGCAATTTTCGACGACAGGCCTCCCGGAGCGTGGCGCATCTTTGACCACCTCTACACCAGAACGAAAACGTTGAAACCATCGTTGTGCGGTGGAAATGGAAACTGTATCGGGTCCATAAACTGCACAAATTTTATTGGCGGCTTGAGATGCATTTTTGCCTTTATCGTAGTAGTACTGTAAAATATGCCGTATTTTCTCTTTATTTTGCTCCATGTTTGCGACGCTATAACTCACAAACGACTTAGCGTGTGAAATGAGCTTTCCAAAAAGGTATAGCATGACCCGATGCGACGAAAAAAACTAAAACTACGCGCATTCAGCGCCAACTAGCGAAAATACCGCAAGACTTTTTTGACAACCTAATATTAGTATTTATTAAAAATTTTGTACGACAGTTATAGGCTTTGGTGATCCGATCTGCATATTATTTTCTGTAGTTGTACTATAGTGTTAGGTAATATTCCATACCAAAATTCTTAAAGATATCTCGACCTATCAAAAAGTTTTCCGTACAAAAACTTGATTTTTATCGTTCAGTTTGTATGGCAGCAATATGCTATAGTGATACGATCCGAAAAGTTCCTTCGTAGATTATAGCGCTGCCTTTAGGAATAATCCAAGCCAAATTTTATGAAAATATCTCTTCAAATGGAGTTGTTTCCGATACATGCACTTGATTCCGACCACTCAGTTTGTATGACAGCTATATGCTATAGTGACGCGATCTGAATAATTTTTTAGGAGATAACAACACTGCTTTATATAATAAACCATGCCAAATTAGGTGAAGATATCTCGTCAAATAAAAAAGTTTTTCATCAAAAACTTGATTTTTGTCATTCAGTTTATATGGCAGCGTTATGCTATAGTTATCCGATATGAGCACTTCTGACAAATGAGTGGCCAATTGTGGGGAAAAGTATGCTCGCGAAATTTCGGATTGATATTTTCAATTTATTTTATTATTGTTCCCATTCCGTTCCCGCTAATAGAGATAGATGGACATCAAATCAGATCATGATAAATGCCTGCATATACTGTATAGCAGGATTTTAAGAAGAAAAGGTAAATTTCTGGTCGATATTCCAGCTCATCATGTTGATCATCAAATATATTATCTAATAGGGTCCTCGATGTTAGATAGAGTAAAACTTGGTAGCAAGTTATACATATGTATATTAAAATAAAAAATAAAAATATTAATTTTTTAAATAAATTTATGCTAAAAGCATTATTTCAATATACGAAAATATTTTCATGTAAACGACAGCGGCCAAATTCTATTTTTATGCTTTTTTCGTTTTTCACATTGGAATTTTGCAAGGCAGCTTTTCAACCTGCCGGCCATGCACCTGTCAATCATCGTTTTAATTGACGTTGACGCTGCTGATTAAACAGCCAACGCTGCTCAACTGCACTGACATCGACCAAAAACAAATATACGCATGCACAGCCGCCAATAAACACACAAACACACACACACACACTCACATACCCGTGAAACTAAACAAATTAGCGCTGAGCTGCGAGTGCATAAAAATCCGCGGGTAATTTGAGCCAATGCAAATTGCTTAGAGTAAATAAATTGAGAGAAGCCTGTATTTATAAACAAATTATTGACGCGTTGCCACATTTTTGGCGAACTTGTGACAACTTGTCGCTGCAACTTGTGTAGGCTGCGGCTAATTAGTCTGTCATGGAGAATTTCCTGCTGCTAAATGCAACGAAGTTTGTGGACAATTTATGCCGTTTGAAAATGGTTTTGGGTGCGTTTTTAATATAAATATTTACTTCTGTGGGAAATATGCGCAGAAGGTACTTATATAGTTATATGCTAAGAAGAAACATATCGGGTTTGGCGCTTAAGTCTTTTCTGAGAGGTTGCCTAGAGTAACAAATAATGTAAAACTGTCTAAAATGAAAAAAATTAAATATTAAGTCATATTAGACGAAAAATATTAAAATAAATCTCAGCTAAATTCACTGTTTGGCAAACATTTGGTAAAACCGTTGTCTAAACACCTGAGTCCTGGCTTGGCTCCACCGAGCAGTCATATTGAATTATCACTTTCAATATCAAATATCACTTCATCAATGCAACACAACAAAATTGCAGCAAAACTCCACAACAATAAGCCAAGCTTTATGTACAACAAACATACTTCACATAACTGTTATAGATACAAGTCTCGCGGGGAGCTAATGCTGCAACAGGCACATCAACATCGTTAAAATAGGTTAACTGCATGCATGTGAACGTGTATGCATGTGTGTGCGTGACACACCTTTCGTTTGGCGACATGGGAAGCGAAAATGCAAACCTGAATTGAGGGTGGCTTACAACAGCAAACACACACACACATACACACTTACGTGCTCACAAATATTCCACTGTGAGTGCACTACATGCCAGCATATCTCATGCCAGTGATTTGCCACACAATTGCCGGCAAGGAAACACCCAGAAATACGAACGAACTCAAAGTTGTGCTCGCCCCACGCCGCTGCCAAGTGCCATGCGGCTGCTGCGCTAAGCAGCAGCAAATTGCAGTGCAAATGCCACAAAAGTCACAACGGCAGCCATAGTGGCCGCAGAGGCAGCCGCTATTCAATGCAAATTTTTCATGTCATAAAATCACAACAAAAGTGTAAAATACAGTTTTTGTTGTTCACTAAGAGACAAAGGCGAATCGCGGAAAAAATTGGCAACAAAAATATAATATTTACATACAACAAAGCGATTACAGCGAATTGGAGTGACTGAAACGCAGAAGAAAAGCGCGAATTTCCGCTAAGCTTGGCACACATACACATACAGAAAAAAAATTTTGGAGTAAAAAATAATATTTTATTAAAGAAGTCATCAGTTTGCTAATTTGTCATAACTTAATTAGTGATATGTTGTTTTTGTGGCTGGTAAGAGTCTTTTTACTAATTTTAAGTGAAGTTAAGTTCAATATTAAGCTAATTTCTATCACACCGAAATTCATAAATTTTTACAGGAATTTTGAAACATTCCGCCTTTGAGTCAAACATTTTTGTTTTTAGCGCTCATATAATTCGACTTCTTTGTTGTTCTTTAACTGAATGGGAGAGGTCTTTGTTTACGTTGTCAATCGGTTCGTTCCTTAGTATACAAACTTTTTCAGGATTCCCAAAATATTTGGAAAAAAGTACTTCGGTTGCACCAAGGGAGTTAAATATCCAACGCAACTATCGCAATGAACTTATAGCTATACTAAGTAATAGTTAATTGGCACTCAAAGCGATATCTGCGTACGAGATCAAATCGCTATTGGTGCATGAGTGTGTGGAACGACTGAGTAGTATATCAGATCGTAACCATTTGCACCTTATTTGGATCCCAGGTTATAAAGGTATGGCAGGAATGAACTGCTTAATGAGCACTCCGCAGCATCTACCAACGTGGAAGCACCGGAACCTTTCATTGCGGTTGGTTCCCATACCATAAAGGAGCTGTTCCGCAAGATGAAGCAGTGGGAATGGAGAAGCATTGGCAACAACTCCTTGACATACTCCATGCCAAGTTGCTAATGGCTGGTTACAACCTTGAAAGGTTTAAATATGTAATCAACTTCCCAAGGGAAAACTCAGTCTACTTGTCGCCTTTTATACTGAACATTTTATGCTCAATACGCACTTATATAACATGGACCATCATTGTATAGATTTTATAAGATCTCCGACGTTTCCTTCTGTGTGTTACATACTTCGTGGCAAAATTAAGTTACAGGGTACAAAAAGAGAAATGTTACCACACTGCTCATAGAGGAGTAGCTAACCGACACTCTTGATTCACTGTGTATGTCTTTTTGTGTCGAGATGTTTTTATATTACAAGTATTTTTCCTTGACTGGGTAATAAGTCTAGAGTGGCTTCTGTTACTAACAATTATGGTTTGAGCGCGTAGATCAGTTGCGAGTATGCAACTTTTGGTTAATTAAGTTTAATTTCCCGAAATTTTCTTTTTTATCCCTTAATATAGAATATTAGTTGTGTCCCATATCAGCGGGTTGTTCGAAATGTCTCATTTTAATACAGAATTCAGTGTGATCTGTACTAGTTTGTAATTAATTTACAATATACACATACATTTTATGCCTCTTATGCTAAGATTGTCAGTCTTTATCAACTTTTTCACTTAGAAATCGGACATTCTGCCTGTATACTATGAATATGGAGCATCATGGTTATATTTATGTGTCGCTACTTCATTCTAAAAAGTGTTATGATAATTTGGTTCCGTCGCCTTAAACTATATGAAAACCGACTGACAATCGGTAAAGCCTTATATCTATATTTGCTTGAATTTTATATTCCTAGTTTTCCTTTGAAATATATTTCATGAATGCTAAAAACATCTTATTTTTAGCTATTCTTACTAGGTAAGTTGCCATAGTGGTGTTGTAGTTGTTGTTGTTGATGAGCAATAACATATTCTCGAAATATTTATTCCTTTGCTGTGCCAGAATATTGCCAGTCAGGAATTCAACCTGACTCATTCGTAAGAATTTTGCTTGGTCCATAACTTGAGCCGGAGGTTCAAAGCAAACAAGATACGTGCTTATAAATAATTATTTGTTAAAAAGTCATAACTCAATTGCTAAAATATATTCATAATTGTTTAAATTAAAGAAATTTTTTTCTGTTATCGATCAACTTGAGTTACAATCTTCAAACTTTACCAAAAAAAAACTCTATCCTTTCGTCTACCAAACTCAGTTAGCAACATCCAAGCGGAAGGACTAAGCATAGGGAAGTCGCGGGGAAGTTGTACTGAACAACTACCGGACGATACAGAAAGCGACCTCTGATACAGACTGCTAGACGGTACCACTAACCTTGTCGCCGCTAACGATCATTGCAGCTTAGTAAACAAATCTACGAAGGCTTTGGGCTCACGGGCAGATCAAGTCCACTTATGCAGAAGGAATATTTTCGGCAACGACTTGGTTAAGTCAGGCGCCTCTCTAGACGAATTCGAGGCAGAGATAATAACGTGTGTGCTAGGTACGATTAAGTGAGAGCTCAATACATAATTTGACACAAATAGCTCAGAACAGTTGGAAATCTACAACCAAATGCATGAAAGCGAAACATATAAGACCAAAATATGGCAACATTTAAAGTAAGGGCTTACTACAAAGGTCCAGGAAAAGCATATACAAACTTACAGCTTCTATAATATGGTATTGATCATTTGGAAAACATGCGTTCAAAATAGGGATACTCTATGACAACATAACATAGCATGTGAAAACTTGAAGAGAGCAAAGTAACGGTGCTTCACTTCTTCTATGAAAATCCAACTCTATAACGAACCAGATATAAAACTTTTGAAATCCATCTGATACCAAATCTTGCATATCTACTTATCTACAAAAAGCATAATGGATATAAGAGCATTGAGGGCACCAATTGGTTTGAGTACAAAAACGTGATATCATTTTATATTGGCTTTACAATTGAGTCCTAACGAGCCGCACACTTCCTTACCAAAGCATCTGAAACCTTCCTCATCAAGGCTAGTAGCTCACAGACTATGCCGCTTTAAAAACTCTTCGACTTGCCAGAAAAGTAAAGCTCCTTTACAAATAATTTGTCAAAAAGTTTCCACAACACGGCTCCACTGTTTGCATAGTCCATATTTTCCCAGAAATTCACATGAAAATTGAGTGAGATACCAGCCATTAATATAACTAATTGAAATGAGACGAAACCATTATAATTATATACTCTACCTCTGGCCGACCCCTACCACCACCCCTTCATAATTAATCAAATGAAAATTCTATTGCTTACAGATTAATCATAAATTCATGGAATTGATTGTAATGGAAAGCAATTTCTCACCACCAACTTAATAAATGTGTATTATTTATATGCCGTTAACGATCAGTGGTAGAAGAAGCACACGCTGCCGCCAATAATTAATTGAAGTTATGAATTATGTAGCAGCGGCTGCAGTGGCAGTCAAAGTGTCGCTGAGTGGCCAGGAATTCGTAGAAATATTCGCGGCGAGAAAGCTGCGGAGTGCGAGAAGAAAATATGAGCTTAGAAAATGATGTGCGAGACGTTTGTAAATGCAGGGAACAACAGAGCAGTTGTTCGCAGTTGTTGGGTGTTAAATACTCAACTATGCACACAAACACATACAAACAAACACACACACTCAACGCATACGGCAGTCTTTCCGCTTAAATATAGAGTAAAGCAAATGACCGGGCGCAAAATGCTGCCGCTCGCCATACAAAGGAGGGAGGAAGGAAAAAATAACAAAGCAACGCTGAACAAATACACCAACAACAAGCCAAGTGCCGTAAAATCAATAACTCGGCTGATAGTTAATTGAAGTGCTTTACCAAAGGCATATGTTCGTATGTTTATGGTTGGTGGGACGATTTAGCGGCCCCCTAGAGCACTACTACTGTGTGTACCCACCTCCTGCGCGTCTCACCTTCAGCATGTTGCGGCCGCGTAATTGCACTGGTTAACAGAAGCCATGTAATTAGCATTTATTTTATACATTTATGCCGGGTACACACCCCAATAAGTTGAGTTTTTTTTTTTTGTTTGTGTTTTGCTTTTAGTCTTTTTGCCTTTTCTGTGCTGCCTTCGCCTTGTTGCAAGTAAGTAAGAATAACAGAGCATGGCAACAACAATAAATATTGTGGCGGAAAAAAAAACAGCGCAAAGAACAGCATTGAGGAGGGGTTGTTTAGTAGTCTTATTGCTAGTGATGTTGTTGCGCTTGTTGCTGTTGTTATTATTATTGCCGTTGTGTTATTATATTACTACTTGGACAGTCGCAATGACTTTGGGTGTGGAGCAGCAGCTAAACTACGCCCGTGTTGTTGTTGCAATTATTATTGTTGTTGTTGTTATTACCGCTTGGGTTATCTGCAGGCGTGCATTGCTCCATAAATGTATTCAATAATAGTTTAGCGCTACGTTTTGTGTTTGTTGCTCTTGCTAACTGTTAACTATAGCTATTGTTGTTGTTGCTATGGTGGCAACTTAGCCGGGCATTTATTATATTGTTTTATCTATTTATATTTATTTTTATGTGTCTTTTTTTGTCGCTGTACTACTTTATTTGGTCAGCAGGAAATTCTACTTTGATTCAGCTGGCGCGTTGTTGTTATTTTTGTTGTTGGCAGTGCGCATGAATTTAATATGAAATTCCGCTTTAAGTATTTATAATATAAATGCTCATAATCAAATTGCTTTTGTCTAACAATTAAGTGTGGCTATGTGTGTGTGTGTGTGTGTGTGGGTTAGTGTTTATTACGTAGTGTCTTTCAAGTTAATTGCTATTGTCATTTGTTGTCAAGTTCCTGTTAATTTTGCGGTAATTGCCGGCCATCTAAAAGAGAATTAAATGAGCAAGAGTTATGCGCGGCAAAGGTTTGCTATAATTTTAAGGTGTGACGAGCAAAGAAACCACATTGTAGGAGTTACTGTATATAGATATGCAAGTAGATTCTTTTTTGTGTATAACCAAGAGTGAGTTGTGTAGCAAAAGCTCTAATCCATAAGTTGACACCTGAGCGGTATCTAAAGAGTTCGAATATTGTAATCTTAGAGGTCTTTTTCCAGCGTTTTACTTAAAGGAAGGTCACTTAGGCGAGTGTGGTATTAAATCTAATTTAGTATAACGTTGCTTTTGTGGTTGTTGAAATAGCATAAAAGATTCTCTAAACATTTCTATAGAACGAGTATAAAGTGATTGTCTTTGATTTGCTTTATTTTGGTATGTATTCATTTGGCTTAATGCCGATTGCAGTTGGAACCACAACTACAAATGAACTCTTTATCAATACCCAATCTCATTGCTCTGACAAGATATTATGTTCTTCTTCTTTATTGGCATAGACACCGCTTATGCGATTATAGCCGAGTTTACGTCGAGAATGAAGCCATGTGTAGAAGTTCACGGAAGTAAGGAAAGTTCTCTGAGCGCTATTCACTTGGGAGTGACCAGACATGATTCTTTTACATATGACTCAAGCAGCTCACGACTTCCGAACTTAGACTAAGTTTCCTCTGGATAGCCAAAAAACATGCGTTCGAAGGCGAGCTAAAGTGGGAAGGCAAACATCCCCGCAAGGGTTGTACACTGGTTTCGAAATCTGACACGTAAAATACCCTATCAATAAAAAGGAAACAACAACATCATATACATATAAAGAAATGTCTCGAAAAAATAAATCCATTATTATTGCATTAGAGTACTTTAGTCTACTGTATCTCTTAAGGCAACGTTAATCGAAAAGGATCGTTGCCGAAGCACGACAAGTCGTTGCCAATGGTGTCCAAGTTAGGATAAAGGGTCAGGAAGGATTAGTTATGTATTTGGTAAGTTTAACATAGTCGCTCCCCTACAGCCAAACTCTTAATTCGGATCTGTACGGTCAGCAATTGGACCGTCTGAAGTAACCAATCACATAGAATTGGGCAGTTTTGGCCAATAGAAGAGGAATTGTGTTCCATTAGACCAACGACAGGCCACACATATCGATAGACGCGCATTCAGAAACTTTGAAAGCTTATTTGGGTAAACTTAATTCATTTTATGTTTTGAAATTGGCATCAAAGGATCATTACCTTTGCCTGCAGAAAAATTCTCCTGGTGATAAAATCATCTCACGAAAAGCTTGCGCAAATGTAGTTCTAGTTCTTTATTAATAGAGACAAGCTCTAATAATGCTCTAATTGTGCCTTTATAAAATAACACTGAAAATGCCAACAAGGTATTAAATATAAAATAAACACAAGGAAAGAATATTTTTTACTAAACATAATATTTGAGGGTTATATATAGTTAAATTGCAGAAAAAGCAAATTTTCTGGAAAATTATTGATGCCAAGAATTTTTAAACATATTACGGTAGCTTTTAGTTGTATTTTAAGATATAATATTAGTAAAAATATTTATTTGGAAACGAGCTGCAGCTGATCTCCGGAACGTATTTTTAATTTAAACAATCTTTATATTATAAATCGTTTGAGAAGTACAAAAATGCAATCAAAGCATGTACGTATTCTACGAAAAACAGGTTACTAAGTTGTATGCTTAGAAAAGTCGTAAGTGCGTTGTAACGCGTTTTTCAACAGGGACGCTTCCAAAGTATATACAGCAAACGACGACACATTTCTCTGCAATAAGGTTTGTCATTTCATCTTGGAAAGATATACGATTCAACAACGAGTCGAAATTAATAAAATTTACTATTCGGTGTCAGTGGCCTAAAGCACAGTGCAAAATATTCCCCGGCCAGTGAGGCAAAGAAGTGCCCGTGGTGTCGAGAATATGGCTTCCACTAGCGCATCAATAGATAAAGGCCCAAATCAGTTTCTCACACCTTGTTCGGAGGCGTTGGACATCTCTGTGACGTCATTGTGGCGAATTTTGCGAAAACAACTTGACTTACTTCCTTACAAGATCAAATTAACGAAAGAACTGAAGCCACTTTGCTACCAGAATCGTCGTATGTTCATGAATTGGGCTGAGCAATAACTTGGAAATGATCCGGATTTTAATCGAAAAATCATCTTCAGCGAAGAAGTTCATTTCTGGCTGAATGGCTTCGTTAATAAGCAAAATATGCGTTGCTCAGACAGCAAGCCGCACGTACTCCATGAGTCACCATTGCATCCCGAAAAAGATGCGGTTTATAGGCCAGCATCGTAATTGGTCCGTATTTCTTCTGTGATGATAAGACCGGCATAATACTGTGAATGGGAATCACTACCGCTCAATGATAACCGAATATATTGGTTGATATAGACTTGGACTGTATGTGGTTCCAACAGAGCGGCGCCACAAGACACACAGCGATTGTTACAATCGATTTCTTAAAAACCAAGTTTGGGGAACGTGTTATCTCACGAAATGGCCCAGTCAATTGGCCGCCTCGGTCGTGCGATTTGATGCCAGTAGACAATTTCCTGTGGTGTTAAAATTGTGGTCAAAAATTGGATTCAACGTCTCGGCTTCTGCAAGCGTGCCCATGGTGGCAATCCAAAATAAATCGCGTTCCATACATAATGGCATCGAATGTACTTTCACAATAATGAGAAATTTCATTGATATCCCGAACCGTTTTTGTTTTATTACAACTTTTGTAGCGCTCCTATTGAAAAACCCATTATAAGGCACTATTTGCTTTATGCAAGGTATTATAACTCTGGTGCAACTCAAATATATTACCGTTAATCAATTGATGTTCAAGTTGCGAGTCTACACATTTTTCCTAATATATAGGTTATGTATTATCAGTAATTATAAAGTAAATTTGTGTAATTGTAATGTTAATTGGAAATTCCTAAATATTTCAAATCACAATCGTATGATTTCATGACACATTGACACGTAAGACTTTGCATTAATTAAATTTAGCGTTGTTTCTAACTCAATTAATCCCTTACTTGTTTTAATGGCAAATCAACTAGTAGCATAACGAATCACAATAGCTAAGGAAGGTAGTAATTACTTTTTATTGGTGCTTTATTAAAAAGTATTATTCTATAATTATTTTAATTACCACTAAGCTTTCAGCACATTTACAATGACATTAAGATGATTTAAAAATGCATTAATTCTATTATTAATGTGATTAGACAAAGGTTGTAGCCACATACAATGAAATGGATGGAAGAATTGCAGGCATTAGTAGCGGTTGTTGCTGAATGCTTTTGTACTTTTGTATACTTAAGCTTATGGTAGTGTATTTATTAGTAGGAAGATTTGTGTACAAATAAAGAGGATTGGAGTTGATGTAGCGGGAATATTAAGTAAGTCGCTTCATTTTTCTATTTGTAGCATCTGAGATAGAGAGAATATTAAGTAAAACTCTTTTATTTCAGAAGAAAAGTGTAAAAAGTGAAAATTAATATCAGCTTCTTACTAAAAATCAAAATTAGCAAGACACTGCTGCATCAATTTCACTTTCGGTGCCAGCTACACACACACTGCTGTATAAATTTTGCTTTCTTTATGCTTTGACTTCCTGCGTGAAGAAAATGCAAGAAAAGTAAGAAGACAATGTGCGCAATTTTAACCTTTGCATTGAAAATTACCACGCCACTTCCGAGTCTTTCAGCCTTGACGCAGGAGAGGAGAGAGCAGAGGCGCTGCTAACAAGATTTGGATTTGTTAATTATAGCACAGCAGCAAACCGAATTAAAGTAGCATTGTGTGTCGCCTATCGCCCTGGGACATCTGTAATTGTTACACTTAATTAAATAATTTACAACACCTTTGCCTGAGAGTTGCATGCATAATGAGAAGGTGGCAAGATGAAATGAAGAAAATTTGTTGCCGTTGACAAGTGTTAATTTCTTACAACAATGCAGGTTGCGTGTGTTGCTTGCTGTTAAGATTTTTCCACAGCGATTCAATGTTGGCGGCTATTTTTTAACTCAAATGTGTTGGGGAGAAATTTCTTTATTGCCATTTTAAGCGGAGGATTCGTACGTGTGAACAGCTTAGAAATGGTTTGGGAAGCCACAACACTTATAGCTCATTTTGAGCGCATCTGCGGTGAAAATTGCTTTGTTTTTTTAAGATATTTTGAGCAAAATTTGGACCGAAACTAATGCATACTAGTTAACACGCTCCCTTTTTATACAAAAATTTCAAAATATTTCTTCATTATAAATCACTTATTCAAAATACGAAAATACTTTTTCGACTACCCAATATTATAATGATATTCTGATCTGGAATAAGCCCAGACAATTTAGCTAGAGAACTTCGCATTAATTCCCAATACCTTAAATTAAATTTCATTTGGTGTTTTCATTATTATGAAATTATTACTCTTTTAGCTCTAAAAATATATATCCTACATCTCCTTTCTCAACTCCTCAATCCTACAATTCACACAAAAATCAAATCCACCTGTTTCATTACGCAATTAGAGACCGTATTAGAGAAAAAACCTGCGCATAAAGCAAAATATCAATTTCAAACGCCGCTATTGTAATATCATAACAATTTTCCCACGTCAAGCGCCGGCAGGCAGCAGCAAACCGCGAGGTAAAATCATTCATGTATAATAAATCATTTGCGATTTTGCTTCCAATTCAGCGCACCGAGACAACTAAATCAACGCACAGAATTTAGAAAAGCGTCAAAAATGAAAAACATAAATATGATGCAGCCGCACAATGAGGCAAAATGCTAGTATTGCGCCGGCGTGCAACCACAAATGCAGTAAGTCAGTTTGCCGCGCTGAATACAAAGTGGGAGCAACAGGAAAAAATGTTGTCATCTATTATGCTGCCGACGCAGCTGCTGCCCACTTAGCTAGGAGGTTTGACAATTTGAGGCCTAAAAGCGCCACAAATTGCGTGTGTCACAAACAGATACATAAATCACAAATTTTGTAAGGTTCGAGGGAGAAAAGGTGAAGGCACATATTATGAGGGCGCTACATAACTGCGAAGCACTTGCTGTCTTATGATAATTTTGCAAAAATGAGCAGCTTAAGGCGCCGCTCACTCACTCATTAAATTATTTCATTCATTAATAAACCTTTTTTTGGATGTTGACTGGGTTTGCTGGCGGATTTGTGCCCTTCTCATTGGTTTAAACGTATTATAGGCACACACAAAGTTGTATGTATGCCGCTGTTGTTGCTGTAAATTGCTGTTGTATAATACGAAATTCATTATGTTAATTTAGTCACCGTTGCGCGTGTTATTTGCCTAAAAGCAAACATCTAATTATTAGCTTAGCATTACAATTAAGCCGCGCAACCGCACACAAAGCTAGGCGCGCAATTCTATGGCAACGGAACAGCGCGGCACTTAAGTCTTAACAAAAGTGTAGTCATATATATTTTTTTTGGGCGAATCACAGCAAAAGTGTATACAATGAGAACAAAGCGCATGCAAATGCCAAGTAAAAGTTAACGCGCAAACTAAGTAAGCATCGGAAATCGCAAATGAATTCTTAATTATAATGGCTGAATTGCCACTTAAACAAATTTTTATGTTTGAAAATTCATTAGGTGCGGCAGCTTTCGAAAATTGCGGAACAAGCTGGTTTAAGTGGGACTTAATTGAGTGACACACGATTGGCATTCAAATAATGAGGAACTAAGCTGTTCTGTTAACGCTTTTGCAAATTTTGGAATTCCTTTAGAGCATAAGAACTTCTGCAAGAAGTTTTGAAAATTTTAAATAGAAATTCCGACAATTCCGAGAACTGGAATTGCTTTCATTTCAAACTATACATTGTTACAAAAAATTCCGGGGAATTGTAAATAAAACGAAAAATATTGAATTATTCATCAATATTTATTTTATCACCTTCAATTCCCACCAGATGTAATACTTAGTCTTGTGCTAACGATTTTTCCAGTCCTCGAAACACTTTTCATAAGAACTTTTTGAGATGGCCTTCAGCTCCATCAGCAAAATTTAATTTTACCTTTTCGACCGACTGAAGATGGGTTCCACGGAGCGTAAATCTCAGTTTGGAGAACAAGAAAAAAGCCCACGGAGCCAAATCTGGTGAATACGGTGGTTTATCAATGCCACTCATTGCGTTTTTGGCTTTAAATTCGGTCACAAACGTGGCTCAATGCGACGGTGCATTATCATCGTGTAAAATCCATGAATTGTTCTTCCACAACCAAATAGAACCTCTTTTAGACTGTTTGTCTCTGCGGAGCAAACTCATAATGCACCAAACCACGAATGTCGCAAAAAGTTATGAGCATCACCTTGATTTTTGAGCAGCTTTGGGGTTTTTTTTTTGGTTTCGGTCCGACTTTTTCCCATCCATTCCGTTGATTGTTGACTTTTTTGCATTTCAAACTCATAAACCAATATCTGATCAGCAATTTTAATGCTCTCAATGAATGCGGTTTTGGAATTCGCTGGATCATGCCCAAAAAGTCCTATTTACGGTACTCTTTTTGAAAAAATATTACGCTTTATCAGAACGAGTCGAGTAAGAACGCGTTTCATACCCAAAATACCCACATATATCATTCGAACGTACTCGCGAGAGATGTCGAGCATGTCTCTAACATTTGACTGACGATATTCTAGCACCATAACTTTCACTCTTTTAATATTTTCATTAGTTGAAGAGCTCGTCAAAAGGCGTTGTAAGTCTTCAACGATCTCTAAACCTTCTGTGTGTTTGATAAAACTGAATCATCGTAAGCTTTTTCTAACAATGATTAGGTATACGAAATTTGGTTAGAAATACATAATTGAGCTTTTTTTATTTTTTTATTCATTGTAAAAATCACAAGGCACTACTGAGGTGTACCGACTCAAGCAACTGTTGTAAACAAACTGGTTGACAGATCGCGCTCATATTTGATATAGTAGATAAGGACAGTCCTATTAACTCAGCAGAATACATTCTTTGAAATATCAATTTACGCGGGAATCGAAAACAATGTATTTCAACTAGTGCTGCCACTTTCTAAATTGAAAATCAGTGTGACTTTGTCACTTCTAATTTTTAGTCACCGCTTAGCACTCTTCTCTTTACTTTCATTTCGAACTTTTTGGGTTAAGGCCCTAAGAAGATCAATGATCAAAATAGCTACTGTTTCAAAGCATACAATATTCTCCAGTTCAATATTCATGTTATTTTTCTGAGGTTTATATTCATTTTAAAGACTTAGTATGCACTTTTAATGTAGAGATAACTTTCTTTAGCTTTCAAAGCGGCACAGATCTTAGCACCGATAAAACAACGTGGGATCAAATGAGCCAATCAAAGTTTCAGAGAAGTTGTATGCACAAATTTAAGAAATTTTATGTTTCCTCTAGGCTTTCTGCCGCTTAAAGCGTCGTCTCTGTTGCTATCCTGAGATTTCACTACTTACTACTACAACTTTAGCGAAATTTGTGCCGAATGCGCCTTATAGTTTGCTATAACTAGATGATGAAAGTATTTGAAGTATACATTTGGGAGTTAACATAGTTCCATCTACATAGTATGAGCTGACTACAGATCTGTACTACTAAGTGGATGAAACCAGTTTAAAAAGGTAAACTAATTTCTCCAGCAACCACTCTTTACCACTACAACATTAAATGAGGTAAACTTATTTTTTTAAATATAATTCAGTTAATTAAGACCATAAATACACACTTTGTAAGTGTTATCATGAAGCTAAAGTTTCCCATTCGAAAATATTTCTTTCTGCAGTATTTTCAATAAAATATAAAATTAATCTAGTTTATTGAAATTGAGTTCATCTGCTTCTAAGGTGAATCATAACTAAATACCCTGAGCAGGGTATACTTATTAGGTTTGCTACGATGTTTGTGTCACACAAAAAAAACTCAGAGATCTAATAATGTATATATTTAAATGATAAACGAAACGAGCCAATTTAGCCAAGCCCTTCTATCCATACTTCTGACCGTCCGTTGGTCTATCTGTATATATGCGAACTAGTTCCTCAATTTTTGTCATATGTATCTATCTAAAAAATTGCGTCTGTCCTTTTCTCACCAAGAAGCTGCTTATTTGTCGGACCACTGATATCAGACCACTATTCCATATATGTACATACATAACTGCCATACAAACTGAGCGATCGAAATACAATGTTTGTATGGAAAATTATTTCATTTAAAAATATACATATCTTCCAGAAATTTGGCATGGGTTATTGTTTTCGACAATGGTAGAATCTTCGAAGAAATTGTTCGGATCGATTCTTGTATGGAATTTTGAATTTTTGAATGGTATTGTAGCTTCGGTGCAACCGCAGTTAACTTTTTTTCTTGTGTTATATTAAAAAATAACTAATTCTTTTCGCAAACCTTGTATATATCGACAAATATATTGAGTTCAAGTAATAATTGCGTCTGCTTTTTAAATAATTCTACTACTTTTTCAACGCTACTGTAAATTTTTCTATAATCTGGCTATAATTGCAGCCAACTCTCCCGACGCAAGCGCTTACAAGCCCATGCTGCGCCGACAAAAGCCAAGAAAACTCACTGGCAACTAAGCAGCCGACTAGCATGCTGCAACGAAACAACAACAACAGCGTGCAACTTTGATGTGAAAATTATTTCGCGATATGAGCAATTTAATGCTCTGGCTGAGCTGGAACAAATTAAGAATGACATCTCAGCGCTTGGCCAACAATAGGAGCGGCGCAAGAGTGTATGTCACAGCTGAAGCCTCGAAGCCTGCTGGGACTTTACGCTGATTTTTACAATGTTTGTGTTAATTTTTTACCTGCCTATGTGCTACTACGAGTATTCTGCTGGCACTTTTCTTGTGTGCGACTCACTGCAAAATATAACGAAGAAATCTTAGCAGTTATTATTTGTTGAACGCCAAATCGCCGCAGTGGCCGCGCCAGCAACGTCAACCACTTTTTTGCTTTCACATTATTTCTTCATTTGTTGAAAATATTCGCTTTTAATTTGCTTGCCTTTTCTGCAGCTTTTTTGCGCTTGCAACGGGTATTTTGTAAAGTAGCATGGTTTTCGTAGGCCAAAAATGGCAGCACTATCGCGCCGCCGAATGCGCTTATGAATTATCAATTGATTTGTGTCAGCACTACAACAATAACAAGGTACATAAGTGCAAAAAAATGAAATAAATGCTGTTGCTATCTTACTTAGTTACAGCGCTTTGGAAAATACCGTTGTAGCATTTTTCGCCGGCGCATAGCCAACAAGCCGGCGCGCAAGCTGGCAACGGTTTTGTCGCGCCCGGGCGCAATTGACTTTGACGTGACAAGCGCCACGTCAAGCGCTGCGCGTCTCTTTGTCACACCAATCCGCGGTTCGGTTTCCTCATATACATCATCTTGACGCAACGCTTTATGATTGGTGGTTGTTGTTATTGTTGTAGCGGCAGAATCTGCTTGAAGTTGATCGAAATGCATTGGTTACTGCAGTAACTTTGTGTAAGCGGTGTAGACGCGGTATTAATTGGTCTCCGTTCAAGCACTAAGATTTTCCAATTTTTTTTATAAAAAATTATTTCAGTTGCATCAGGTCAATTAGTTTTTTTAAATTTAACAGTAAGGTATCGCGAAAAGATGTCCTCACAATTTTCTTGTATCTGCTTTTAAACGTGTCGTATGAAGGAGCTGTGTTAAGCTTTTCCTACTTGCTCGGATTTGGTGGGAAATTTTGGAGCCAGGTATTCTAGGGTATTTAGCTAACCTGTCACAGCAGAGAAATTATGCCTATTTTGACGTTTAAAAGCTGGAAAATCATTTCAAAAGACCTTTAGAAAGAAAAAAGAAGACAGTTGGGGAAGCCTCACTGATTTTTACCACATAATTTCTATGAAGTTCTGCCAATGAAAAGAGCTAGCTGTACTCCAGAAAAATTAGATCAAGTCTAGGGACTTGAATACTTGTATTTTTTTCAACCTCAATTTCAAGAAATTTTGAAATGTGTGAAAATTTGTTAGACTCTACTATTGGGTAGTTGAAAAAGTATTTTCGTATCTTGTCGATAGATGTCGTTACAGTCGTATATCCCCAGGGCTACGAATCATATTGTGTAATATAGTGTTGAAAGGATGAGACCTTAGGTTTCATTTGACCAAAAAATAAATAGATTCGGGGAAGTTGAAAAGAAGTTACAACTGTTCAAAAATGAATGAAAATAATGAAGAAATTCGCTATATTTCGAAATTTTTGTATAAAAAAGCGAAGAATACCATGCAAGCCACCAATGAAATCTGTGAAGTTTAAGGATACGATGCTGTATCATGTCGTGTAGCACAACAGTGGTTCGGTCGCTTCTGTTCTGGAAATTTCGATGTGAAAGATGCACCTCGCTCAGGTCGACCTATTGTTAAAAAAGTTGATGAAATTATAGAAAAGATTGACCAAGACCGTCACATAAGCGCCATGGCTGCTAAGGAACTTAACATTTATCATCAAACGGAACCATAAAAAAAGCTGGCTACAAAAGAAGCTCGATGTTTGCATTGTCTGTAAAAAATTTAGTGGACCGAATTAACATCTGTGATTGTTTGCTGAAACGAAATGAAATCGAACCATTTCTGAAGCGAATGGTAACAGGAGACGAAAAGTGGATCAAATACGGCAATAATGTGCGAAAAAATCATTGTCCAGGGGTGGTGAAGCTTAGCAAATGGTCGCAAAGCCAGTTATCCACTTTGAGCTGATCTAGTCTGGTTGAATGATTGATTCTACATTCTACTGTCAACAGCTGATGAGACTGAAGATAGCAATCGAAAAAAACGGCCAGACCGGATCAACAAAAAGGGCTTCGTCTTCCACCAGGACAACGCCAAACCACACACATTTTTGATGACTCGGTAAAAACTGGGAGAGCTTGGCTGGGAAGTTTTGATACATCCACAAATATCGCCCTGACCTTGCACCATCGGATTATCATTTGTTTCGGTCAATGCAGAACTTCCTTAATGGAGTAAAGTTGGCTTCAAGAGAAGCCTATGAATATTACTTGTCGTAGTTTTCCGCCGAGAAACCAGAAAAGTTTTACACTGATGGAATAATGTCTCTAGTGGAAAAATAGCAAAAAGTGGGCGACCAAAATGGTACATATTTGGTTCATTATAAATATAAAAAAATAATTTGAATTTTGATTCGAAATACGAAAATACCTTTTCGACTAAACAATATTTTTTCACACCGCAAAAGACTTAAGCAACGAACCCGTCTCCATATGATTCATGTATGAACAAAGCTATTAAGAAATCATATATGAAATGAATATGTATTTCCTTACAATATATTTAATTGAGCAGAAACTTGCGGTTGCACGAAATTGGCGAATCTAACCGCGCAAGTCTTACTATATTAGTAAGCTTTTGTCCTACGTGTGCGCAACGATTAAATAAGTTGTAAGTCAGAAATGTTGAAGATATTTCAATAATTTTATTAGATGACTTTCGGAAAAAAGCAAAAGAAGCTTTTTAAGGTAGTGTCTACTATAAGCCGCTTTGTTCTTTGTGACAACTCCCAAGCACTTTGCTGTTGTTGTGTTGTTTTTGCAGCAACTGCTATAAATGTCGGCAGACAACTGAAGCGCATTACGCTTGTCATTTTAGTGATTTTTGTAGCCAAACACAAAAATTGCAGAAAACTACAACAACAAAAAGAATAAGCAAACAGCAAAAAATGAGGTAATGATTTATGAAGAAAAAATCAAAAAGAAAAACACAAAAATGAGATAAATAAAAAAATAAAATTAAGAAAAAAAATAAATAAAAATTAAAAAAATAACAAAAACGAGAATACGAAAAAAATTGCTGTAAATTACAAGAAAATACAAAATAACATAATCGAGCAAGCGAAAAAAAACCCGAACATTGAAAATTGTGCGCTTGCATGTGTATGTGCAGGCAATTTGCGCAACGCCGCCTAAATATTCGCAAAAACTGAGTAGAAATAAAAAGAAACCAAAGCTTAAGCCGAAAAACTCTTAAAAATGCCGAACACATGAAGCATCGGAAATATATGAAAATATTAAATATTGCCTGTGCCGAAAGGGGTGTGTGTGTCTGTGTGTGAGTGTGTGCGAGCGGTGTGGCTGCGCCGCGCAACTCAAAAGCAGGGGTGTGTGCTGCTGCGCCGCGCTCATCTACGTAAAAAACATAAGTACGTATGTGTGTAAGCTTTTTTTCCGCAGCGCCACTATCGCTTGGACCTTTAGCGGTTCAGCCTCAATCAGTTCAGTCACGATTTTAGCATTTTTGTGCGCGATAAACGCATTTTTGGACACAAGCGCGCGCCCATGCCAAACCATGTTAACACATTTATACACATACATACAAACATATGGATATACTTACAAGCGCACACAATAGCTGCCCAGCGCACATGCTTAAAGTCACTCATTCACATGCATTTAAGTTGTTACACCTTAAGTGGCGGACACACTATTATTTGCTGCCGCTGCTGCTGCCCTGGCTGTTGCGCTTGAACACACACACACACGCATGCTCGCGCCGTTATGCACTTACAAATATTTATTGCCATTTTTCCTTTTCATATTTTTTAATGCATTTTCTTGTGACTCTTGCTGTTCTCTGGGCAATGTTTAGGCTGCTGTCTATTAATTTTTATGGCGTCGTTTTTCAACTGAGCTTCCAGCTGCAGCAAAGCGCACAAACGCCGACCACTCTATGCACACTTACGCTATACTTTTAGTTTTTTTTTGCGCTTCTGGCGCAAGGAAAAAGTTATTGAGGTGCAACTGCTTTTGTTATGAGCTAACAAAAGGTGGAATTGCTGCACATTTTTGGTTGCCACTGTCAGTGTCATTATGTGGCAAGTTTGTTCATAGCAGTTGTAAGGAGCATATATACTAATAAAGTTGCATTATTTATAGCGGGGACTGCATGGTAAAATGAAAATTGAAAAAAAGAGTAATATTGACTGAAGTCAAACATTATCGGAGGTATTATAATGGGACAATTAGCAGTAATAGCTATAGTAACACTTGCTCTCTCCTTATCAAAATAAAATTCAGAATAAAGGGAATATTTATGTTGAAATAAGCATATTTTTTAAAGACAAACATAAGTCCTGAGTGAAAAATTTCTCAAATTAAGACTTTATAAACTTTGATTTTTAAAATGAAACAAATTAAATATATTTCATATATAAAAAAAAAATATTACGACTTTCAGAACGAAATCATTTGGTGTCAATTTAAGCGAGCTAACAAGGAAGCCTTCAAAAGCCTCTGCTGCTTTTAGTCTATATATTTTTATGACAGAACAAGGAGCTTAACTAGCAGAAAACATTTTATTGTTGAGAGAGCAGCAGGATAAGGCCATACAAATCAGCCCTGCCGAATTCTCTTCTCTTCTTAAGAATTTGTGCTTTGATAATTAGCATTTCCTTTGAAGTAAATAATAAAATTTAAATTAAAATATTGCGCCACTCACTAAAGTCACAATACATATAAATTCTACAATCTTAACAGAACGGTGAACTTCCCACAACATTTAAAAATATTAAGTGGCACATTCCAGTATTATAGACTGTGAAGGCGATTTTTGACAATTAGAAGAAATTTTAAAATTCTTTTAACATTCTAAGCGTATATTTCTACATACTTTAAGAATACACAGTAAAATTTGTTGAGAAAAAAGTTATAGTTTTTGAGTTACAAAAGTCATCGATTGCTGTAATGATTCCGGCCTCATCTGTAGAAGAATAGAAAAAAATTTAGGAATAACTAGAAGATATTTGGGGTACTCACAACCTGTCGTAGAGCATCGTCAAATCGTAAAATTATAAATTTTATACTTGTTTAAAAAAATTGTTGTTGGATTTCATACAAAAATGAGCTTACACATTTACAATTCTCAATGCTATGTTTTCGAATCGTTATAACTTATAACTTTATGAGACTTGTGAAAACTATAATTGTCTATGCAATTATCTATGCGTAGTAAAAAATCAAAAATATGAAAAAATGGTAAATTTTTTTTTAACAGCGCAATTTTACCCTAAATCGAGCATTGTCCAACGAATATGCAGAACAAATTTTCTAGTGAGCGGATAATTTGTGTCTGTGCAATCACTGGTGTTAAATCGAAAAAATTGTTTAGAGAAAAGGCGTTTAAAAACTGTAACTCAAAAAATAATTTATATCTATATATATAAAAGAAAGTTGTGTTAGTTACACCATTTTTAACTCAAGAACGGCTGAAGCGATTTGGTTGAAAATTGGTGGAGAGGTAGCTTTGAACCAGGGTAAGGACATAGCATACATTTTATCTCTTTGTGAAAAAATTAAATACAACTCATAAATACAAAAAGTATATTTCAAATCATAAGCATTTGTTCAAAATTCATGTTTGTAGGAATAATTGGAGTATATGCGTATAAATTTAAGCAGATTCTTCATAAAAAATAATACAATTGCTAAGTATTTGGAATAGTAGAAAAGAACTGCAACCATGAGCCATGGATTATAACTGGCTCAGTAATTAGTCGTTGAGTATGTATTATACCACGTGCATCACAAAAGACTGATATCATAACCTTTCCATCCGAATTTTCCGTTTTTCCACGTCTGAGAACCGGTTCATCATGTGCAGTTCACTAGAATGACAGTCGATTGGACTCCAGTGGGAACTGGATTTCCCTGAGCCCAAATTCAACAGTATTTTCCCCCAAAAAGCAATGTTTTATTAGCACACGAAAAGCTTTCTGATCCATTTTTATGTAAACTAGCACAAGTTGCTTCAAAAAAATGCTATAACTTATTAACCAATTGTTAAAATCCAACTGATAGAAATCATAGAGATTGTAGTAGCAGTATTATCTATGTATCAGCCACAGTGAAGCGTGGACGGGTCCTATTGTACACTTTAAAAATGTTGAAATGTTTTTTAAAGGGAAAAGTGTATCTGAGTATAAAAAAATTGCAATTGATATAGCTGGCGCTGTACAAAAAGAAACCAAATACACTCCGATATCTACTCTCTCAGAAAAACGTTGGTTTGCTGCAAACCTGTTTAGCTAAAAGAAATTCAGATTTCTATTATTATCAGAATATGTTATGGCTACGATTCCTGCCAAAATATTATTATCATTTTGAGTGAGTTGTGAGACATTTCTCAACTAACTTCAATGTGCTTGTGGCTGCCAGAAGACTATATGAGAGTATGATTATCGTTAGTACAAAACAAAATCGAACAAAATAACAGCCGAGAGCACACTATATCACATAGGAAAAGTTTTTATACAGACAAATATTATTAGTATTATTATTATTTTATAAAAAAAACATGTAAATATTAAATATAATAGTAAGAAAGAAGTACAAGCTACAGTGACCATCGACTCCTATTAAATAGTATGAAAGTGCACATTTCATATTTTAATATAAAAGTTTATTTCTTTTCGAAAAATACATTTCGTCACTTTTAATACGTTAACAAGGAAAGGAAAAACGATGTAATAGAAACCACACATATTTAAACAAAATTTGAGTTTTGGTTATAAAATGATTACAAAATGGTTATATATTGGTTATTTATTGGTTATATAGTGATTTTATTTGACAGAGAAATGTTATATGATATTGTGAATCGAAAGCAATAAAAAACTCAATTTCAATTTTTTTTATGTTACGATGTTTTGCATTTTATATGACGATATATTAACATTATTTGCGTAAGATGGAATGTTTGGTATTTACCAGAACTAAGATATCTTTGCCTAATACGGTCTATAGCTGGACAGGTATTGAATATACAAAAGTTCCATGGATAATATGGTGCAGCAGAACAGGCATGATGGTCTAGGATTGCTGGTAAGAAGGTGTTGGTGAGTGATTAGCGTGTGCACGATCATTAAAATTATAAAAACTGTAGCTTGCTACCGCGAGGCGTTCTTATCACCTAGCGGGTTGAAGTTTGAGTATTTGTGTTAAGATTTCTTCCAGTCTGCAACCTTCTTTTCATAAATGTGTCGGCTTAACATTTTTTAGAGTTCATTTCCGTCTTGAACCTCGTTAAGCAATTTGGGAGCAGCTTCGATGAGTCATGCCTTGTCAGCATATTCGTTCAGGAATGCCAACCTGGGACCCAGAGCTATGTTTCTTTTATGTTAATGAAAATATCTCAAATTTTAGTTAATACTATGGAATTATTTCGTATTTTGCGTATGGAGTGCGAGCAAGGGAAGCTGTCGGAGCAAATAAGGAATTAGCTTTTAATATTAATAAGTGAAATAATCATGATTTTAATATTAAAATATTAATATTAAAAAGCAAATTATTTACAAATTAGTTAAAATGCGTTAGAATCGGTCATTGACTCAAAGCAATAAGGCAATATATTATAAACCAGTTTGTAATTATTATATTCGTTGGCACGAGTGCAATTACTGTTGACTATCAATTCAAAATCTATATATATTCTAATCTTAAACGACTAATTACTTTAATAGCCCTTAATAAGCATTAGCTAATCCTTAAGGTGATAAATTCATTGAATTACTGGCTGTTATAAATTGATATTTGCCACACATATGCGCTAATTAAATAAAATATGTGTTCAAGACGAAACTAAAGTTCAAACTAAACAATAAAATTGTCGCAAAAAGTCGAAATGTCAAAGCTGCAGCTTTCCGATACACTATAGCTGCACATGTGCATGAAAAACTCACTCCTACATTAACATATGCACCATAGTATTGCGGGAATGTGAGCAACTGCTAGTTAGCTGCGCGCAAAAATAAGTGAGTACAAAGAAAAAAATCAACTTTAAATAATAAAAATAAGACAAATAGTTGCTTGTACACGCTTTTAAATGCCATAATTATTACTTTAATTAGTTTTTTTGTAACGACTGCGTCGCATAGTCTGCACTTGCCTGTTGGGGCTTTTGCGGTCAGACGTGGCGTATGAGTGTTGGCGCTGGCATGTCCGTTTCACGACGCACACATACTGCTACATATTCAAACGAACTGTATAACATTAAATACATATATTTATTTATATATAGATGTACATATATTTATATATATACATATAAATATATATGTTCAAGCGCTTATTCATGAGTTGTTAAGGCCGCAGAGGTCATTGTTGGAGCAGTCGAACAAGTGCGCAAAAGCTCGCACGAGTGACGCAAGTTCAGTTATACGTATGTCGTAGTATATGTGTTATGTATAGCAATAAAGCATATATTTGTAATGTAATGTCTTGCGTTGAATTAATTTTATTTGTGCTGGCATATTACTGTATATAGTTTTGGTGTTGTTTAAGTTATTAATATAATATTTTTTAGGTTAGTTAGTAATGCTGCTTACTGCACTATATGCATATAGTATGCATTAAAAAAAAATAATAAATTTGTACTGTGTATATCCTCATTCCATATTTTTTTAAATTTTTGGTAGTCGCTTTTACATCAAGATTTTTTTCGGTTCCGGTTTTCGAATCTATAAATTTTGAATTATTAACAGCAAGTTCTTTGACGGAACTTTTACTTACAATTCACTGAAATTTATTTATTAATAAGGCTTATTTATCAAGCAGCACTTTATTTGGAAATATATTTAACCAAAGCAAATTCGATTTAAACTTATTAATATACCATTTTTATGCGTTGTAACCGGCACTTAAGTCACATGGGTTTCTTGCGGCCGCTGAATTACTTATTTCTATCAATATTATATAAAAAAAATTAATACAACTTCTGAACATATCAAAGAGTAACATTCGACTAATATTTGATAATTTTTTCATAAACATTTTTTGGAAATTCAGACATTGGTAGCTGGTTTTCGGAAAAAAAATGTCCTCGCGGTGGCCAGCATAGCAGCCGACGGACTCATACAAATTCAAAAAATTAAACTTCAGCGGCTATTAGAATCATGAATAATTGAAAATTTCCTGAAAATAAATTCTTAAACAAAGTTGCAAGCAAAACAGCATGATTTTTATAAGTTTTGCCACAAACTGCCTTGAAAAAATTTGTTCTAGTCGAAATCATATTTTTCGATCAATCACGAGCTTATGTCTTTTCAATAAGACATTGCACATTGCTACACTATTTGCTGCGAATCATGACCTCTGACATTGAAATCTCGTGTCACAGTGTTAGTTATATGCATATTCAGTAGGTCTGAGATATAAAAACAGTCAAGTCAAAGGTAAAAGTGAGCAAGTAGGGAAGGACTAAGATTGACCATTGTACGAGGTATATATGTATAAGGATGTTTGAAAACACATACGTATATATTAGATATATGGGATATTGCCGTTAGCGTTGATTTCATTCATTGTAGGCAAGAGAGTACACTGTCCTTAGAAAGATATTCTTTTTGAGTCTCACTTTAAGATTTATTTTTTTAGATTTCTTACATATTGATCAATGTGATGTGGTATAATGTCAACTGTAAATTCGAAATTATTAAATTTAGGTATATTATTTGACCGATTTTACCCAATTCTGGCACAAGCGCATGTATATTCTCACCAAGTTTCTATAATAGACACCATAGATTGACCGATATGTATTTGGTAAAGAATCAACCATGTGTATGTAGATATACAAATATGTGTTATACAATTTGGGCTTTAAGGTTGCTGCTGGACTAACTAACATTCACTTCTCTCTCACAGAACCAGCCATATCTGTACTGCTGATATCCAAGCTTAAAACAATTTTATGGTCTACGAACTTTGATGGCCCCATATTTTGTCTCTTGCTTAGTTTTCGTTGCATGGTTGAGATTTGTAGCTACTTTTTATTTTTTTAAATAGAAGCAAATGTTTTTCATCTTTGAACAAGTGATACTAACATGCTTCTAATAAATGTGATTTATTTGTAATTGCGCCAAAATGTAGACTATGTTTTATTTGAGTTTCTTTTATTGTGATTTAGAAAAACAACGCTGCCTACATTTAAGGTTAATCTAATAAACTTCGAAATAAAAAATTTTTGCAACAGTATGCTTTATGTGAATTAATTCGTAGAAGTTCCTAACTGAAGGCTCGGAATAGAGTTCTGGTATGGAAAATATATTTGTTAGTCGAAAAAGTTTTTTCGTATGTTTTTAAAAGATTTCGTTGCGGTCGTATGCCTCCAGTGCTACCAATCACATTGTGTTATACCATAGAGTGTTGGAAAGGTGAGATTTTAAGCTTCACTTAACCAAAAAAAAAATTAAATTCGAGGAAGTTGAATAAAAGTTTCAGCGGTTCAAACAGCTGGTCAACCAAAATGGTGCATATTTGGTTCAATAAAGTACTTGTGCATAAATATAAAAAAATAAGTTTAAGTTTTATTAACTTTTTTAACTAACCAATATTATTTGAGGAGAAGTCGTCAAGAAATTTGGATTGTTTCCTAAAACAATAATGCAATTTTCAATGAAATTGTTTAGATTTGGTCACGCTACTGTGTATGTAAGCTGCCATACAAGCTGACCGATCCAAGCGCTGGTAAGGAATCTTATGTATTTGTGAAGCTTCGGTGTAAGTTAAGTTCATATTTGTTCTTGTTTCTTTAAGAACTTTCAACTCATTTGATGCAGCTTATAACAATTAAAGAAAAAACTTATGAAAAATGGTTTGTACATATTTTCTTAATATTTTTCTACCAAAAAGAGTTTACATTTAGCTTTTAACTTTGTGTAATGTGTACTACAAGTTTATGATTTTTTTTAAATAATAAAATAGCGATTTATCTCAACCATAATTCAACCAAAGAAAATTAGTAAATAATAATCAAAACCTAACCTGCACACTACATGGACATGGCAACAGACAAATATAACTTAACACAACTCAATAAGTGAAAATTAATGAAAACTTGCACAAAAGAAATTTTATGTTATCTCTTGAGCTACATTTGCTCGTTTTTACTTCAAGAGACTCTCCCAAAAATTGCAAACTTGTGCATACAAACTTTCAAGGCACGCCCACATTTTCTTTTGGCACACACAGCTATTTTTGCCTGCAACACATACACGCCCACAGGAAAACAATGATCATGAAAGCGGCAATAACAATAAAACTGCCGCAATAAAAAGCCAGCCGCGGCGATTGCGATTGCGACTCTGCAGTCAAGCAGTGGCGCAAATTATACACTTTTTTATTGTTATGATTTCTAAGCCGCCTTTTTCGCGCGTCGTCCGCGCTTTTGTTGGTCGTTTTCGGGTCGGCGGAAAAATGATTTCCAATTGCTGCCATTTTCCATTTCGACCATTTCACGCGTCATTAAAATTAGGCAGCCGCTAAGAGAAACACGAGCGTGCAATGTGTGCTTACTGCAGGGCAACAACAACAGCAATAACCGTTTTTAAGGTGCCACATGGCCAGCTTAATACACACATGCTATGTAAGTATATATACACACAAACATTTGAACTTCGAAATTATATGTAATTTTGGCAGTCATGGCAATCTGCAATAACACAAGCTCATATTTACTATACATGCAACGCAGTGCTGCCTCAGTGCACTTGTGTAAATTTGCGATAAACAAAAAGCGGCTACAGAAATGTATGTGTGATTGTGTGCTTGCAAGCACATATGCTTACGCGCAAGTAGTAATTTGTGCAGCGCTTTGAAGGTTGCTGCTGCTGCTGCTTCTATCCATCATTATGACTTCCTATGCGGCAACGGTGGCTGCGCTTTGAAAAATCGCCAAAAGTTGTAACTGGCAAGGGCGTGCATAGTTGTAAGACAAATGTAGACATATAGTTATTAGTGATTTGTCTCAGTAGGAAACTAAAAAATACAGCAACATCTACAAATTTTCTGTGGATTCACTGTAAGCCGGATACGTGAAATTTGGGCGCCATATTATGAAATAAAATTTTGTTAAGCCTGGTAGTGTAGGTTTTATACAAAGTCTTGAGTGTTTTCAACCACATCTTTGAGTATCGATTCTCGTGCACAAATTTAAGAGATTACATAAGTTTACGGTTTTAAAAAAATCGATTTTTTTATTGTCTTAATAAATTAGATGATCCTGTAAGTAGTTATCCTACCAACGCGTGCGCATGTTTTTTCCGAGCGGTCACCGAAAATGGCGTCACAATGGCCGAGCTTATAATATTTTTTTTTTAATTTCAGAATTTCTTGGCGAATAGTGTATGTTTGTAACAATAAAAAATTCTAAAAAAAGATTTCGTTTTTTATATGAGAAAAAATTTTTTGAAAAAAGGCTGTTTTTTACCAAATAATCCCCGTTTTTTTTCTCATATTAAAAATGAAATATTTTTTTATTAAGAGAAGTTTAAGGAGCAGCGATTAGCTACAGCTTTCGACACGAATGCATCTAATGACCGCGACAGCATGAAGATATTGCGACAATGAAACAATATGCATAAGTATAAGTTATCACGTTGTTATATTTTATCAAGTTGAAGATGTATTGCATTCAAATCGTAGAACTTCCTAACAGCCAACGCCTTTGCTTTTAATAAAAAATCTATACCTTAAACTTTTATATTTGGCTGAGCGGAAAAAACTCTATGAAACTTGCGAACTAAGATGGGCTTTAGGCTTTACTTTTTGAGCTTAGTTCACATATGAATATAATCATTTTTGAATGCAAGAATTAAACACTTAATTCACTGAAATTTGTATCTCTTATTTTTTATAACTTTCCCGTGTTTCTCACCCTTTAATCGTTGGTTTTATAAGTGTTCCAGCTCGTAGTTTGTTTTTTAGCTCACACTTTTCAATTAGCCTATCTTTAATTACAAATCTTCAAGCTTTGCCGTTTCTTACACCATCTGATAGTCATTGTTGTCGTCAGCGACGCGCTCGTTGTCGACCAGCGAATTGCGTTTATTACCGCTGCGCTCGCACTAACGAGCATTTATGACGGGCAGAAACTTTAGGAATTTTGTGTTGCCTGCGTTTTTTTTTTTTTATTTATCATGATTTTCGGTTATTTATTTATTTTGAGAAGGAAAGTATCAATTGCTTGACAAAACTTAGCTGCCAATTATTTGACGTCAATCTATGGAAGTGAAGTGCAGAGGCTAAAAGATTTGTCAAGTGTGAGAGTGTGTGGATAGTGTGAAAATTGGAAACTCTATTAGTTGAGGGTGAGTGTCGAAAAAGAGCTGACGGAAAACGTGCCAAATGTGTTTTTTACCAATATCCTATTTAAAAGTCAGTTAATTTGTATTGAAGTTCCCCTAAACTCTGCTAAAAATATAAATTAATTTTTGTAAGCATATCATGTGATGCACAGATAAGGTCTGATGACAGATTGGAACGTTCGGTTATGGAGAAAGATCTAATTTTTGAGCACATTCTTAGAAGGACAAGCAGTGGTGTGCTGATTTGGGTTAGCTTAAGGCCTATATCGACCAGTAAAATTGATTTACTTTTGCATATCATCGTTAATCATAACTTTACTTGCGAAGGAAAAACGTTATAATATTGAGTAGTCGAAAAAGTCTTTTCGTATTTCTTAACAAACTTCAAATTATTATTTCTTATATTTATACTAGCCAATAAATAAACAGTTATGCACCATTTTGGTCGTCCACTTTTTGCTATTTTTCTGCTAGAAACATTATTACATCTGTATAAAACTTTCATCCGTGTAAATCGAAATTTCGAAATTTCCAGAAGAATTATTTTCACTAATTTTTGAACTCATTTTTGTAACTATTTTTCATTAATTTAATAATAAAATATTAATTGTTTTTTTGGTTAAATGAAGTATAAAATCTCACCTTTTTAACACTTAATGGTATGATACAATGTGATTGGTAGCACTGGAGATATACAACTGCAAGGACAACTATTGACAAAAATACGAAAAGACTTTTTCGACTATCCAATATTTCTATTTTTAAGTCACTTTTAGGTTAAGATTTTTTTTTATAAAAAGCAAGTTTAGTTTAGAAGCACAAGAATACATAAATTTTTCATTCCAAAATTTTTTTTTTGGTTTTTGAATTTGAGATAAGTGTGAATAAAAAAGTTTTTCTCACGCTAGATACATGTTTTTGAGGTCTGAATGAATTGCCGATTGTCTGATTATATCAGGTTCTCTAAATAAATTAAACTATTTTTTTTTACAAAATGCCGCTTCAAACAAAATTTACAAAAGAAAACAATTTTTCTGATATGCCTTTAGTTGTAATGCTTTAAGTCAATACAGCATACACAAACTATTCGCTTCCCTTTAATTTTTATATTTTTATTCTATATTCCAGAAGTCGATTAGTTCACTAAACAAAACATAACGCACCTCAGTCATATCAAAAAACGAACTAAGGATCCACTTCATTAATTTTTTTTTCACTAAAGGTGTTTTTTTTTTGGTCTCAATTCGGAGATTTCCTGCTGAGAGTCTACTAAACTAACAATTTCTTCTGCAGTTGTCAACTGCGAAGCAAAAAGACGGTTGCGCAGACGCGATTACGTGCAGTACGTGTTTAAAAATTTAATGAGACAACTCGCCGTACTTTTATTTCACACAAATACGAATGAATGCACAAAAAACTAAGCAAAATATACAAAAAGAACATGCCTATGTGATGAAAAGCGTACTTGCAACAACTCACATCAGCGCCAACGCTGCAGCAAGTGTAAGTAAATATAATTTATACAACAAAAACCACAAAAACACCAAATCCGAACTGAAAAAAAGTAATTGTGCTATTTGACTATTTAGTGTCAACGACGAGAAGGTAGGAAGTGTTGGCGCTGTCACTGCGACAAAAGCAGTTGAACGTGTTGAGCAGACGCCGAGACGCTGAAACTGCACCAACTACTATAATGAGCGGCGACAGCTGGCGGGCGTGCGACATCGGATGGTGCACGAAGCGTCGTCAGTAGCCGACAGTTGACAGTAGCAGTTGACTGCGCGTCAGCAGGTCAGGCGCACACCCACACACACACACACAGTTAGAAAGACCAACCAAGACACCACCGACAGACTTTGACGCACTACTAGACACAGTAGCGATTTACAGCGGTGCGCCGTTGCTGTGTCGACTTAATTGCGCTGAGCGTGACTCCAATTTTAATGAAATTCGAACAAAAATGTCAAGGTGAATAGCAATGAAGTGGCTGGGTGCAGAACTAACGCATCAAAAACTACGTGGGCGTGGTCTAACTAGCCACAGAAGGGAGAACCATTTGGCTGCCACATAAAGGTGATGCATACGTAGCAGTAATTATTATGTTTACTGTTGGAAGAGTTGTAGTTAGGCTGTCGAAAGTTATACTATGAATTGGGTTCAAGGTAGCGCAGTGAAAAATTTATTGGTTTTCTTATAAATTTGAGATTGTTTTGATTAATAAGTTCTAGGTAGAGGTAGGAAGATAGATTTACGGAAAGAAAAAGATCGCAAATAAAAGCAGTAAGAGGTAGAAGTTGCAACAAATTATTTCTACGGCTGCAAAAACCTTGAAGAGCTGCTCAACCAAGACAACTTATGCCTATTTTCATGACTTCTTTGGAAGGTGGATTTTTATAAGAAAATAAAAATGAATTATCTTGAATATTTAAAGTGCTTTTATTTACATATTGAAAATATAAAAAAAAAATTTTTTTGAAAAAAATTAATACTTTATTACTATTATTATTGTCACTCGAAGTTGAAACCTTAAAAAAATGCACGTGGGTGGCCCAGGTGATTTTGGCTCTTGATGTTATCTGAAATCAAATATTCTTGATTATTCTTAATCAATAGACATGTCATTCTGGTCGGAACTACTGAATTTCAAGGGTAAATAACAAAATGGCGGACTTTGAAAAACAAGTCCTTTTATTTTAGCAAAGAAAGGGTTGTAAAATAAAAAGTTAGTACCGACGAGAACTATAAGTGTGTAGAACAATCTGTTGAAAGCAATCGTTTCAGTAGAAAAAAAGGAGGACCCGGGCCGACCAAACAAAAAACTCAAAAACAATGTTTTGAGAAAAACGCGTTCAAAGTTCAACATCTCCGAGAGAGAGGACTCCAAGGCGCTCTAGGAAACTCGTTATTACTTCCAAAATATTTCGAATTTCTGTCTGAAATTTTCACAGTATATTCTCAAGACATTGTACTTTCAAATTAAGCAAAAAGAAATTTCGATTTTTTGAACCCAAGTTTCCAGACTTCTACCTTAAAATAACTAAACTTTTTTGACAATTCGGTATAAAATTTTTCAGTACTGACCAAGATCTAAACATATTTTATTTAAGCAGAAAAAAAAGAAAAAGTCGACCGCACCGAAGCTGTAATACGCTTCACATTTGATTGCTCATTGCACAAATATTTTTAACTTGCTATTGATCGGTCCGTTTATATGGCAGCTCTATGTTATAGTGATCCCATCTGAATAATATATTCGCAGACTACATCCTTGTCTGTGGCAATAATCTGTGCCAAATTTCGTGCAGATACCTTAACAAATAAAAAAGTTTTTCATACAAGAACTTGAGTTTGATTGAACATATTGTATGGCAGCTATATGCTACAGTGATCCGTTCTGAACAATTTCTACGGAAATTGTACCATTACCTTAGATACTAATCTATACCGAATTTCGCATAGTTTTCTTGTTAACTAAAATGGTTGCCCATACAAGCACTTGTTTTTGATGAGTCAGTTTGTATGGCAGCTATACGCTAGAGGAGTCTGATTTGAACAATTTCATTGGAGATCACAGCACTGTCTTGCATAAAAATGCGTGCCAAATTTCATGAAGATATCCCATCAAACAAAATAGTTTTCCATACAAGCACTTGCTTTTGATCGGAGGCTTTGTATGACAGCTGTACGCTAAAATGATACGATCTGAATGATTTCTTCGTAAATCACGATATTGCCTTAGAAAATATTCTGTGCCAAATTTCGTGAAGCTATCTCGTCAAACAAAAAAGTTCTCCATACAAGCTCTTGCTTTTGATCGAAGGGTTTGTATAGCAGCTATATGCTATATTGGTGCGATGTCGCTGAATTCGACAAAAGAACAGAAACTTGGAGAAAAAACAGTGTCTCACTTTCCTCATATACCAACTGTGACTGTAAACGCGTTTGTTCCAGATTATTGCTTTTCCAGCCAAATCAACGGATGGTGCACCATTTGTGCAATATACCAGGCTTCTATAACAACAACAATCAAACCGTATTAGTGCTTTTTTCACTGTTTTTACATAAATTTTTGTATGAAGTAGTGGTTTCAAGCTGTTTAAATAATTAAGTGGCTTACGCAATAGTTCTTGGAATTTCTGGGTTACTCATTTGCCGAATTTATTCACATTTTTATACCCATGCCTATATATATAAATGCCATTAGCGGACATATTTTGACCACTCAATTTTAACATTTACTTTCTGTTATTCCACAAGGAAGTAGGAAAAACAACGCGAGTTCAAAAATCAGCTGTAATTTTTTGCAACAATTCGTTTGCGCTGCCAAACCAAAGACTTAAGCAACGAACGCGACAAATTGTCTGAGCACATGTGCATGTGTGCAGCTGTGTGTGCATGTATATACGTTTATGGCGCAGTTTCACTTTCATTTAACTGCCATTATTACGGTTGAAATATATGTATGTATATCTCTGAGTGTTGTTGTTTTTCTTACATTTTTTGTCATTTCTGCTTTGCCGTGGCAGTGCATTTTCCGTTGTTACCAGCGCTGCATACGGACATACATATTTATTTACGGTTATTGGCAATCGGTCTAAATCAATTCATTAGCAATTAACAATTAGCCATTGGCAATTAAGCAAATGACCAAAGAGTCAGCAAACCAGATAAACTAAATACTTGAATGCACAAATATTTTAATTGCTTAATAATTTGGCGAAAATTAAGCGAAATACGTGCAGGAAACTAATGACGCCAAGCAGGCGAGTTTTTTGTAATTGTATATGTATGTGTGTGTGTGTGTGCGAATATGAAAGTGTATTTTTTTCGTCAATTGCATATAGTTAAGGTAATTAAAGGCAAAAATTAATAGGAACGATCTGCAGTAATGTTAATTAGCATTATTTTTCATTAATGACTTTTTATAGTTATTTTTTTTTATGAACTGAATGTAACATTCCAACGAAAACGTCTGACTCTACAAAATAAATATCGCCATCTTAAATGCATCGCAACGTTCATCAAAAAATCACAATTGTATATATGTATGCATACGGGGGCTGCTATATATATTTCTGGCCTAGGTAACACTAAGTGTTGCCAGGTGCAATCTGACATTTCCATTGGAAAGTTTGACATTTTTTAGCATAACATCCCTCAGAACGTTTTGTCATTTAATCGTGAATTGTTTTATTTACAGGGAATTAAAAAATTCATCTCGGCCAAAAAATGGAATTAACTCGTGAACATTTTCGTGCGATCAATTTTCACAACTTTCGACGTGGATTATCACGACAAGAGTGCATCGATGAACTAAAATCTTTGTATGGCTATGAAGCCCCATCCTATAGCACTGTGAAAAACTGGTACAACGAATTCAATCGTGGCCGACGCTCGCTCAAAGACGAATTCCGTGAAGGTCGTCCAAAAACAGCCGTTGTGCCAGAAAACATCGATGCTCTACGTGAACTGATAATGCAAGATCGTCATACCTAGCATACCGTAACATACCTTCAGATAGAGGCATGCCTATGCATTTCTCACACCAGCACACATTCGATATTGCATGAACACCTGGCCGTAAAAAAAGGTTTGTTCTCGTTGGATCCCGCACAATTTGACAATCGCTCAAAAAAAGGCTCGTGTGGATTGGTGTAAAGAAATGCTGAAAAAATACGATCGCGGTGCTTCAAAAGACATTTATAAAGACAGGTGACGTCACATGCGTATGAGCCCGACGAATCAAGTGTGGGTCTTGCAAGACAAGCCAAATCCAACGAAAGTTGTTCGTGGAAGAAGCACTTCGAAGCAAATGGTCGCCTGTTTCTTCGGCAAAACTGGTCATGTGGCGACTGTTCCGCTTGAGCAACGTAGGACGGTTAATTCTGAGTGGTACACCACTATTTATTTGCCTGAAGTCTTTGGAGAAATTCGAAAAACGTACAAGAGAAGACGAATCATTGTGCACTATGACAATGCGAGCTCTCACACATCGGCTCAAACCAGCGCCTTTTTGACCGGCCAAAACGTCGAATTGATGGGTCATCCGCCGTACAGACCCTGACGCGCCCAACGACTTCTTTTTTATTCCCACACATCAAGAAAATAATGCGTAGTCAACGATTTTCGTCACCAGAAGTTGCTGTTGAAGCATTCAAAAACCATGTTTTGGAGGTGTCTCAATCGGAGTGAAAAAAGTGCTTCGACTTTCGAGCGCATGCAAAAGTGTATAAATCTTGATGGAGAATATTTTGAAAAACAATAAAACCATTTTCGTTGATAAATATTCTTATTTTCATTATTAGGTCACAAATATATGTATATGTATAGCAGCCTCGTACAACTTTAAGCTCCTACTATCATATATAACCAATATATAACCATTTTAGAACCAAAACGCAAAATTCTGTTTCAATCTAAGTGGTTTTTATTATATCGTTTTTCCTTCGTATAAACTTATGAAAAGTGATGTTACTTTTTTTCCGTCTTCGGTGACGTTGTATACTCGTGGCCACGCAAACTTCACCACTATACTTTTTTACAATTTATACAATTTTGTTTTTTTTTTATGTTTTAGCATAAGTAAACTAAATAATATTATCTAATTATAATTATAGTGCTAATTCTTTACCTTTAATGAGTAAACCGCAAATTAGCTTTTCTGTGCTTATACAAAAGCGGCCAATTTTATTGTTTTGTGATACACCGACTAAACTCGTGTTTCAATTAAAAAAAAAAATAAATGAAAATATTAGTATGAAATCAAATTAAAAAATAAGAGATATCAATTTTTCATCGCATGTCAGTCTCTTATATTTCAAGCTCATGTTGTAAAGCCCACAATCAATTGAAATATTTATCCATAGCCGAATATGTTTGTTTTTAATTTTTAATATTTTTGATTAATATCATGTCATTGACTTATTTCTAAATAAAAAAGTTCAATACCACAAAAATTACCGCTATAAAGTGTAGTCAAATATGCACTGTACGTAAAAATTTTGAGTGGTAAGGTTTGCGTGGCCACGGGTGTATAAATAAATACATGATCAGCGTGACTAGCTGAGTTGATTTAATCATGTCCGTCCATCGGTCTATATATATGTGAACTAGTATCTCAGTTTTTGAGATATCGCTATGAAACTTCCTGTTCCCTTCTCACCAAGAAACGTGTAGTTTGTCCACACCGACGATATCGCAAACACAGCATATAGAAACTGAACTATCGAAAAATAACGAACGATATCGCACCACCACAGCATATAGCTGCAATGCAAACTAAACTATCGGAATTACGGCTTTAACTATTTAATATGATGAAGTATCTTCACGACATGTGGCAAAGATTATTGCCTTAAGCAAAGGTGTAATATCCGAGATAAATATTGAGATCGGATTACTATAGCTTATAGCTGCCATACAAACTGACCTATTAAAGTGATTATGAGGAATCTTTATTATTTGTGAAGTAAACAGGCTATCATTGCATCAAGTGGATTTTTCATTCACCTTTCCAGCAGAGAGACTTGAAAGATACTTATCTTCAGCCAACATTGAGAATTACAATCAGTACAGAATAAAAGAGTATTTAGAATTAATTTAACCGAAAACGCGTTCAAGGTCAAATTCAATATTAATCCTAGCATTCCAAGGAAGCCATTGCTGCCTTAATCTATGGTCTAAACTCAAAAAAACCACAAGCGCAAGTCCAAACTCTCGCAACAACCACTCACAACCGAATCAAATGCAATAAAATGTATACAAAACTGACCCGGCAACCCATCTACCTACATTCTTCTGCATTCCTTTCATACCAAGTTCACTGCATTTTCATTTGCACACTTCTGTCGATTGCGTTTTTTGCGCTGCTCGATACTATTCAAAATGGTAAATTCGCTTTTCTTGAGCATTTCTGGTTCAAGTACGTTCATTGCTTGTCAATAAAGAAGAATAACAACAACACTAAAGCGCAAAACAACCACGAACGTCGGCTGAATAAAGCAAGCAAGAGAAAGAGGGATTAATACACAGTGACTTGTTTCACAATTCGCTGCAGTACGGCTTAGTTTATTGTCATATGATTATAACGAAATAGCTGTTGTAGTTGTACGGCAACATTTTTTGCTCTCCTTATTACCTTATTACTGCTTATTCCTTTGCAGTCTCTTCGCAGTTGCCATTTCATCTTCAAGCAAACCTCCACAGCCATATTTGCATGTCGCATGTTGCACGTTGCACATTGCTCTTGGTTAGCTTGCACGTTCGCCACAACTTGCATTGGCATTTGCCAGCATTCGATCCTCTTTGCCGTTGTCATTTAGCCGCCTGTCAATGCAGATTTTCATCAATATGCCATGCAACGCCGCCACTAACTGTTCTTGTTGTTTTTGTTGTCGCTGGCGCTGTTGTTGTTAACTTCATTTATGTGTTACTGGCAACAGCTGTCACTATTCATATATGTGGCTTGCCGCCGCGCATGTTGTGGGCAGCTCAGTGTCGTGTGTGCGATGCGGTCTTCCTCCTTGCCACAATTTGCGGCTATTGCTGCGCTTCCTTTGCTTTATTTTTACATTATTGTTTTTTATGTTTGCACTGCATCCCCCTTCAGCGTGCAACTGTGCATTTGTTATATGCAGTTATGCGCTCTCTTTGCTCTGCTATGGCTTCTGCCTGCTCCAGCTGTGGTTGCTGCTGTTGTTGCTTGATCCAGTTTCTTGCAACAAGCTCGCGTACTAATGCAGAGGCGGCGCGGCGGTCACTCAGCCGGCTATCACAGCAAATGTCAACCGAATTGCTCCGCCGGGCATACCAAGCAATGTCGATTGCAGCGAAATGAAGCGTGCAGCTCTCAGCAGAAAGGGCGTGAAGAGGGGTAAATAAAATGCAATTGATTGCCTGCCACCACTTGATACATTTATATTGCACTATTTTTGTATTTTTATTGAATTTTCGCCTTCGATATTTGTATTGTAGTATTTGAGAAGTTTTCGCTCCAGAATGACAGTGTGGCATCCTGCTGACCGCTATCGTTTGACATACTTGCAACACGTAGCCGTAAATAGCCGAGCGTATGTGTTTAGTTGCATTTTTATACTCTCCACTTTAATGATCCACTTTTATGGCAAATGTCAATGTTGCAAATGTCAGGTGACATCGCCAAACGATCGTTTAGCTGGCGTCAACGGTCTGTGCTGGCGTTTAGTAGCCAGTCAACTAAGTCGCTGCCAACTCGTTTTAATGAAAAACGGACAATTAGTTTTTAACGAAAATAAAATAAAAATTTCACACTTTTATTTTATTAGAAAAAATGTGACGCTGTCTTTTGCAACATAACGGAGTCATGGCAGTCGCAAAATGGTGGTAAAAGAATTATGTGAAAAATACTTAAACAGAAATGGATATATTTAAAAAATTTGCATTAATTATGATAAATCTGCGTTCAAAAGTTTCCTGAGATAATTAGTACCAGCAGTGCTTCCTTAGACTTTTCTTAGTATTTGTGGGTTAAGGAAATAAGGTATATATATACATATACATATAAAAGGAAACGAAACAGTGAACGAGATGGTCCACTCAGGCTATGTAACGCTCGTTCCACTCCTTTAAAAGCGGATTGGATTATTATAGAAGAGCAGCATATCAGATCGAGGAACTTCAACAGAAGAACGTGTGTTTTACAGTAAATCACAGTCCATTTGGAACTAAGATCTTGCCTTCAGAGGTTATTAATAAAGAGCATACGCTTAGGATGGTGAAATTTTACTTTTATCTTTGTAAATTTCTAGTAGTAGTATTAGTAGCTGTAGGAGATGGAAATCTGGCAAGATTCCAAAAGGATTATGGGAGCTAGCGTGATCTGAAAAAGTTAAAGAAATTAAAGCTTAGGTACGAATCTTTAAAAAAACCAAATCCCAATTAATTTTTTATTAGCAAATCGTTTCCCACTCTTTAAATGTTCACAAAGGTAGATATAAGGCTATAGTCAATACAAAATGGTAATTTTTATGACTGAATAGGTGCAGATGCTTCTCGGATTAATTTGTGCATTAGACAGCAAATTTTGTTTGATAGTATTGATAGATTTAGAATAAAGCAGATTATAAGCTAAAATCGTCACTAATAGACGCCTATAAGAACTCCGAAATATAGAGTTTTTTCATTCGTATCCTTCACATAACCTCACATAATTTGCTTATTATAGGGATTTTGCGTTACATGAGCGAAAAATGTTGATTCTGCATCTGAAAAGTATTAATATCAAAAAATGTAAATCAAAATATTGGTGGCTCCTTGCAACCCCTATTCTATTAGCATGCCTAAAGTTTCCACGAGTAAAGCTGGCTAAGAAACGGTAGGAATTTATATACTTTGAAATAAGAGCCACTTAAGTTCATATCCATTTTACTTTAATTCAGAGCCATCTCTCCCATCAAATCCACAGTGCTTCATTGCTTTTTAAGTATTGTAAATTCAACATACTTACCAAATATATCCGCAAGTTGGTAGGCTGCATTTTAAATTTCAGAATTTGGCAACCCACTCGTTTTGCAATCTGACAAAATATAATATTATCGTAAAGCTTGACAGTTTCGATGTTATACGCACTCAGAACGTTGTGACATACGAGCGTTATTTGTGTTGTTAACACCAGTGGCGGATTCAAAGGGGGGGAAATGAGGAAAATGAAGGAAAATTTTCGATAAATTTATTCAGACACGAAAAAAATGGCAGCAGAACTGAAAGCTGACGAAGGAAAACCAAGAATCTGCGGCCGATAAACAAAACGCGAACATTTCTGCTTGAGAACTTGCAAAGAATACTACAGGGTCTCAGTGTACATTTCTCTGTTTGATACGATCGGTGGAGATTTGATGACGCGCTTTTCTGAAGAAGTAGTGTATGGATTTCGACTGAGTGTGCTGCTTCCAGAGCAAGTATGTGCTTTGAAAACCAAAGAATTGGAAAACTTAAAGTAAACTGACTGCTTGGTAGATAGATTGAAAAGCCTTTTGGATAATGACAACTTCATGCGACGTTTGAAGCCCAAAGGTAAGCTTGATCACTGACAGTGCCATCTGGGGCGAAGAAAAGGTGAAATAACGACAAGTTACCGACTACTGCATTGGAAACTTTAAAGAATTCATATAGACCTTACCCTTAAATTAATAGTTTTCTCCGCATATTCTGCACACTTCCTATGACGAATGCGAGCTCTGAACGCCCCCCAAAAACTTTTTCTGAATCCGCTCCTGGTAACAGTAATTTGAAATATTCAACTCTGCCATCGCGGATTAACTCGGTAACAGTGCAACGTCATGTGACCTATAATGAGACACTATTGTGATCAAACTGAAAGGTAAATTTTGTCCATTTCATCACCTTCAAAGTAATCCCCTCCCGCTGCCATACACTTATGTATGCCAGCGGAGTTTCCAGTCATCATAGCACTTGGAAAAATCCTTCGACGTGATGGCCATCAGAGCCTTCTACGGTGCAGCTTTTACATCCTCAAGTGAGTCAAAACGGTGTCTTCGGAGTGGTCATGTGAATTTGCTGAATAACCAGAAGTTACACGAAGCTAAATTAGGCGAATGCGGTGGTTGCGGTACGATATTAGTTGAAAATGTGGCGAAATTGATCACGAATAACCAATTCAGTATGAGATGGTGCATTATCGCACTTCTTTGTTCAAAGAATTCAGACATAGTAAAAATCGAAGAATTCACTTTTAGAGCCTCACAAAACGACGTGTATCTCAAATACTAATAAATATTTTGAGGTGAAATTTAGCATGGATGTCACTAACAGTACTACCAACTTACAGAAAAAAAATTATCGATTCGAAAAACACGCGAAGTAGAAATAAAAAATTCACCTTTCAATTTGATAAAGTTTGAGCCGTATTCAACAAAAGTTGTTCGCATACGAAACACTCCTAAACAGATGGTTGCCTCATTTTTTTTAAATCACAAACAAACCACTAGAAAAATGCAGGACAGTAAATTCTGAGTGGTGCACAACCATGCGCTTTTTCCACCGAAGATGGATCACTCTCTACCACGACAATGCAAGCTTTCACACATCGAATGAAACCCGAGCATTTTAGAGCACTCAATATATTGAGTTGATGAGTCATTCATTACATAGTCCTAACTGGCGTCAATTGACTTATTTTTATGCCCGTGAACTAAACGTAAAGTAAAGGATAAACTAAGAGGTCAACGTTTTTCGGTAGCTGAGGAGACGACTGATGCATTCAGAAGCGATGTTTTCGAGATAGCTCAAACTGTCTGGTAAAAGTGCTTCGATAATTGTTTCAAACGCTTGCTAAAGTGTACAGATCTTAATAGGGAATATTTTAAAGAGCACCAAATCGATTTTCCGTAATAAATTTTTGTTTTTTTTTGTCTCTATTCCCGAATTATAAAAGTCAACCCATCTAATATAATATAAGCCATTATATTTTTTATCTACTCGCACCGACATTTTATTACATAATTAATGCTTGTTTTAATTAAATTGTAAAACTCGCACAAGACAAAATCACGGCAACACACTCTAACTGTTTTCTCTTTAATTAAAATATTGTATGCTATCATCATAATGATTTTATACAAATATGTATATTATAAACAAAAATATAAATATTTATGCGCAAACTAAGAGGAGCAGCACACCTAAAGCATTTAGCAGCAACGCGTGTACGGCGTGTTGAACAAAAGACTTAAGCAACGAACTTATCGGAAGGCACGCATGGCAGACACGCAATGCAGTGAAGAAAAACGAAACGCTAAGCGCACATAAACAATAACATATAATAAATTTATCTATTTAATGCTAATATTTCGCCGATGTTTGCTTTGTGTGCCGCAACACAGCGAACGCGGCAAGTAGCGCGCTGGCAGGCAGCAGCTGCCGGCACCACATATGACCAACAGATATCAACAACATTATCAAATCAATAAAATTCTCACTCGCCTCGGTGCCAAAGTGCAGCAGCAGAGTGCCAGCAGCGCAACTCTGCGCGCGAACTGGGGCTGGCGGCACGGCGCCTGGCGCGCGAATGCAAAAAGCGACAATAAATTCAAATAAATTGCAGAGCTGACGTAAATACTTGCATACAGGCGATATATGCTTTCACTCACACACATACACACATGTGTAGAATATGCAACTAGGCGCATGCGTATATGACGTCGCACGCATACGCTTAGTAGCTGACTTCTATGTGCGGCGGCAGCACCCGGCAGCTGTGTTGGCAGATGCGCACTGCGGTAAACGAAAGATTAACGATACGCGTTTCATGCACACATACACACACACATATATACCTCTCACACATACACTTATATGGCCTGCAAATTCGCGAAGCTTTCAATACTCGCAATAACTTTTTGCGTGACTTCTTCAAATGTGCCGCCGCCGTCGCCATCAACGCTGCCGCTGACGACGGCCGCCAAAGCCATAAGCCTACAGCCGCAATGGCATGGAAATTTCAGCCACACAGCGGCGCGCATAGCAAAGAGGCGGGGCGTCTGGCAGGCAGTTAAGCATCTTTGGCGTGGAAAGGCGCGGAAATCTTCGTCGCAAAAGTCGTGTGCGTGCGAAGAAATGTTGTCGGTTCGCAGTTTTACTGCCACCGACCGAACGCGCGATTAGCGTTTTAACATGCGGACGCTGTTGCCGCCAGCTGTGTGAGTTGACAGTTGCTGGCAGTTGGCAGTCGCCGCATAACTTCGGCTAGTTGCTCATATCAGCGCACCGAAAAACCGCAAACGCACGTGAAAATGTGGTTGCGCCGAAATTGTTTGTAAATAAATAGAAAAAAATAAATAAATAAACAACAATAAAAATATGTAAATAGACGCAACAAACATCATGTTGTGGTAATTATGAGTATGTTTAACATTCGATGTTATCTGGCAGATGCCACATGCATGTGTATTGTATGTGTATTCTATGTGTACTGGTACTAAGTTGTAAATTCGTAGTATTTTATAAGATTATTGGAGTCCATGGCACTTGAGAGGTATTAAAATAGTTGAACTGAGGCATTAGCCATAAATTGTACTAAGCTCATCATGCCAAAATGATGTCAGCTTTTATAAAAATTTTCCAGTTTATCAACAGTATTTTTTCAAAGTTAAATAACACGAAATGCGGAAAACCACAAATAGACATAATGCTATGAACAAAAATTAGAAAAATTTTGTTCAAAATTTTAAAATTATTAATTTATTCTCTAACATTTATTCCCTTACAAGTGATCCAACACACTTGTGCCAACGTTTGTTTGCAAACTTCGAAAAAGCTGTTATAGTCAGTTGCCAGAATAGCCTTCATGCGCGTAGCGATTCTCATTTAATATCTTAAAATGACTCAAACCGTTTTCACCGGCACGGCCGTTTGAATTTGCTGAATAGAAGTCACACGGAGCTAAATCAGCCAAATGGTTGCGGTACGATATTGGTAGAAATTTTTGGTGAAAAATTCACGAAGAAGCAATGCAGTATGCGACGATGCATTATGGTGGCAAAAACCAAGAGTTTTCGGCCCATAGTTCCGTGCTCTCTTTACGAATAACTTCGCGAAAATGACGAATAACATTCAACTAGTATCACTTTTTGACAGTTTAATCAGTCGGAGTGCACCACACCTCGTTAGTAGAAGAAAATTGTCAACATAACCTTGATTGACCTGCTTTGACCTGGTTTTTTTGGTTTCGAGTCACCTTCGTCACGATATTCTGTCGATTGATCGCCTGTTTCCGAGTCGTAAGCATAGATCCAATACTCATCGCCGGTAATAATACGTTTCATGATATCCTGCTAGTCGGAAAGCGTTGTTTCACAGACTTTAACGCGACGCTGTTTTTCGAAAAAATGTAGTGATTTTGGGACCAATTGTGCTTTTACTTTTGTTAGGTCAAAAGAATATTTTAAAATGGTTTTCAGTGACCCTTCCGATTATCCAACAATTCCAGTAAGAGCTCTGACTGATAATCGTCGGTTCTCAAGCAATAATTCCTTTATTTTATTGACATGTTGATCATCAACATCGTCGTCAACGCGTTCTCCACCCTTTTTGAATTATTTGTATCAATCAAAAATACTTGTTCGCGACAAACAGTTACCACAGAAGGTCTTTTCCAACATGCTGAACGTTTCGGCACCAGAAATTAGATTTCGCGCATAAAATTTAATCGAACTTCTTTTCACTCATCGTAAAAATGCACTTTATGCACTTCAGAAAGGCAAGAGTGTACTAAACATTAATGATTACTTTGATGTCATATATTGAGCAGATGTCACTGAGTCATACCAACCGAAAAAAAAATATTTAGACAAATGGTTTTTCGTGCGAAATTTAAAAATAAGTAATAAGTCTTTCTATTTTTCGCTCACAGTACTAGTTGGAAGGAGTGTGTTTAAAAAGTCAATAGTATTAGGACTAAATATATGACTATGCAAAAGAAGAAGGTCTATGCACTTTTATTGGCATGCTACTGCGCTTATAACTGCTTTCAATTTTGGAATTAAAGTGAAGCCAGAAATCTTCACATTTCTAAACAAGGTAATCATTAGTTTAGGAAAAATATATTTTTCTGGTAAAAAGGCTAATAATGGCAAATAAAATTAAGTAAATAAACCATTTTTTAAGAAAAAATTTAGCAAAATTTCAATTGAAACGAATTAGAATATGAAAGAAGCATTTTATTATTTAAATTTCTTTAGTAATTCTAATGAAAGACCTTTCTGTTGAAAATATGAATATATATGAATATTGAATATATTATGATATTTTCAGTGAAGTCACATTATGAACAGCAAGAATAGTAAGTCAATCAAATGCTTAATATATTCAGTAAAATTTTATTAATTCATTTTTGAAGCTCTAGACTATGGAAATATGAATACTACACAGAAATTACTGTTCTCCAAAATTTCTCAGTAGGTCTTCCGTAAAGATATTAGTAGTCCGTAGCCTTCGAGAATACTTCGAATAGGATTGAGATAAGACCGAAAATCATACTCTTTATGGGAACGTAAAAATTGACGGAATCTTTAGACCAATGTAGAAGCCCTTGAAAATGTTAAAAAGAACGAAAGTCATAGAAGCTTGAAACCCAATGGAAACGATAATCAAACTATTAAAAAAGCAAAATAATGAGCGATCTGAGGTCGAGAAGAGGAAGGGAGGAAAAGGAGGGTGTTGTGGTTGAATTTTTAAAGGTTAAAAAAACTAATACTACGAGATAAAAAGCAGATGAAATAGGAAGTTCAGCTTTGAATATTTTTCTGAGTAAGTTGACTATAGTAATGCATGTAGCTTTTATACTATCAGTAAGCAGATAATTCAGGAATATGTTTCTACCAACATTTTTAAGAAATCTAAAATTTTGGTATGAGAATTCTTGTTTGAATTATTTTTCGATTTGATCTGCAAAGTGTGGTTCGTATAAATAGGTTAGTTTACCTCAAATTTCATAAATTTTTTATACGAGATAACAAAAACCAAAAACTTCAATATTTGGACAATTATGGATAGTTAAGTGAATATCATCACATTCAACAAAGACTGGATCTCTTGCAATAAATTAGACGAGAAAAAAGTGGACTCATAGACTCAAGATGATTGTTTCTAACAACAAAACAAAGACTTTATGAACACATAACGGCTTTTATATTTAGTAATTAATGACTTTTTCCGCTCTTGTATATATTTATGCTGTTGCTTTTTGTACTCTTGCAACATGTTGCTACAAAGAATGTTAGATTTGTTCACCTAACGGTGTAATGTATCACCTTAAACTAAGCGAGATAGATATATATATATAAATTATCAGGTTGATGAGAAAAGTTGAAAGTCGGTTGACTGTCTGTCTGTCGGTCTGTCCGTGCAAGCTGTAACTTGAATAAAAATTGAGAAATGTTGATAAAACTTGGTATACCCGTTGCTTGGCAAAAATAAGTACGAGTTCATAGATAGGCGTAATAAGATCACTGCCACGCCCACACTGCCACGCCATTAACCGAATTCCTCTAAAAGGCCACAACTAAACACTAAATTAAAGTAAAAACTCGCCATAGCAAGGGCATGTGAGGGCAAACAATTTTAACAGTGTTAGCGTGGCCCCGCCTCCTCATAAATTTATAAATTAATATAACGTCAAAAATTGTCAAAATGTAATAAAAAAATGTTCAAGCACCTTGGTACCGAATATGTGAACCCCAGTATTTCTAGTTGACTTTTGACCAAAAATTACGTGTTTTTGTAATAACGGTAAATATGTGTACTTTGATTGAAAAAAATCGGGTGAAAACTAGTCCTAGACCACATATAACTGACAGGCCTTAATTACCTGAGGGTACTTCCCACGCTTTAATCTTTCCACGTTGCAAGAGTATAAAATATTCGGTTATACCCGAACTTAGCTGCACCTTATTTGTTTGGTTTTATTTCTCTTCTCTTATTGTAGTTGTTGTTTTATTGTTATAAACCCAACAAAGGCCCATAAGCTGTTTTGTAATAATACGGATTAAAAGTAAATCTTAAATAATTGCAACAACAACAACAATAATAGCGATAAAAATGCAATATCGAATCCGAACAATAAGCAGACGCTTCAATATGGCACATACACCAACAACAACAGTAATATTGAACACAGCTGCAAGCCGAAATGAAAACAATAGCAAAAACAAAAGTTGAAAAAATAGTAATAATTAAACTCCAACAAAAGATAAGTGATTTCACCGGCAATGATTAGTGAGTCAACCAACAAACGAGCCGCTCCATCACAACAACAACTGCGCATACTATGTACGTGTAAGTAGTACAACAAGGAAAACAACATGCTCGAGCTTAACGCTTGAAGATGCTTTAATTGCCATGGCATTTGCTGTTGTTGTAGCGTGTGTTGTTGTTGCTGCTAGTTGTCATCTTACAAACGAGCATGCTGCGTGCCGCAATGCAATGAGTGAAAATGAAAATGGAAATTGAAATTCACATGTGTCGAACAAACGCTTACACACACTCACACATATACGAATAGCTATACATACACACACATATGTACATGGCGCACATAACGATGCCATCCTTATTGCAACATTTTGCACCGCCACAATGTTGCGCGCGATTTTGTTTGGGAAATTCGGGAATTAATTAACCGTTGTGGCGGCTGCGGCGCTTGCTTGCGCTGTGCGCGAATTGCGAATTGCACATTTTTTGTTAGTTTTTTAATTAATTTTTACGCACATTTAATTGCCGTGCGTTGCTAACGAGACAACCATTTGTGTGCATAAGCGATGATGTGTGTGTGTGTGTATGTATGTGTCATTGGCGGTCTATGTCTGTGCTTGTGTATGTACAAAAATTTCGTAATTACTTTGCACATTTTATTGGAAAATTGTTGCGTTTTCGAAAAATGTGTTCGAATATTAAGCTATTGTCGTTTCTTGCTAAGCATTGTACAGTAAATTTGCTGAGGTTGTGACTGGATTTTCTATTGAGCTTCCAAGCGAGTAGATATGTATAGGAGGTGGGTCCAAAAAGGAGATGTATATAGAAAATGGGCTCAAAAGGTCTCAGCATATACTTAAAAAGTGACCAGGCTGTTAAAAACGTTAAATATTCTTCAAAAATGGTAGATAGGTTTCTCAGAAAATGCAGTGTTATTCATATTTAAGTCTTTGCTATTGATTGGGTTGATTATATATTTTTTTAGGTCTCATTAAAAGGTAGTTCTGCACAATAAATTGATTCGCACCGAAACAACCCGAAATCAACTAGGTGTACTAAAATCCATAATGGGTACTAGTATTTCAAATGAATTGAAGTAGTTCTTAAAATTGACAAAAGCCAACATTTGTACTGAAATGCTCTGTAAATCGTCCATAAAAATGTAGAAAAGGAAAAAACTTTATTACACTGGTCAGAACTGTTTTTGTCACGCAGACTTTGTAAGAATTTTTGTTTATGTTGCTGTATCCTCATTAAAAATATATAATAATTTCATTTCAATCACGTCCAGTTGATTACGTGGAATGCTAATTGTGCTTTTCTTCAATAACTTCTTTTATACGACTGTATAACTATTGCATTCGACTAACTTACAACATATACCCGTATGTCATATCATAAACTTGCCAACATGTGTGCTAACGACACCGACAGTTTCTCTTATGTGTGTGGAAAATACAAATTTAAATCTCAACGTCATCCTGCGATTCAACGATTTACTGTGAGGAATACAGATTAATCTTAGATTCCACATAAGTTATGTGTTACGCGTGTGAACCCAGACATAAACCATTTGCCATAGCAATGACTTGAACCGAACCAAAGCATCATGTACATAAGTTATTGTTATTTTAGTTTGACTCAAACACAAGGCATTAGAACCATGTCCAAACACTCTATCTAGTATCCAATCTTATTTTCGGCCAACAAATCCATTCTACGTAGTGCCGAATTGCCTCTACCAAAGCCTCAAATGAGAGGCAGTGGATTTTTATATCCGAAATATAAAGTTCTCCACACTGAGTGAGGTAAGAATTAAAGTGGCTCCACAACTACGCCTTAAGGAAGAAAAGCTAAATGATGAAGCTGTTTTGCGAACGTTATCCAATATTTGCTGGGCAACTTTAAATCGGAAAATTATAAAGACTTAATAAACGAACTGACATTGTCATGAAGTGTAGTATGTCCTTAAAATAAATATGCTGAACTCTCAACTGGATTTTTTTCCAGCAAATTGGGGTGCTGTGAGTGACAAGGTTTTGGAGACTTACAAAGGCCATTCAGAAGCCAAATATTCACAAAAATCTGACGATTTGTACATATTAATTTCTCTAAATGTAGCAAATGTTTGTACTTTTAAAGAAAATATATGTTTTTATGTCACAGGAAAACTTGACGTGTCTTTTGCAGTCACATATCTTTGCTTAGTAGCTCTAGTATATTCAAAATTTAATATGAATTTTAACGTGACAAGAAAATATTAAGCTTTTGTTAATCAGTGTTACTGTTGTTAAAAAAAAAACAAACAGTATGTGCAGAATAAAATAATACTAGCTGTAACATAAAAGTGTGGTTAGTTGTTTTTGTAAGTTTTTTAAGGTTTATATAGCTAGCTCAAAGGCTTAAGTAGAGCACAATAGATTCTAACTGGATACTTAGTGGGTTCTATATAGTAAGAATTTAAAAAACATTGATTTTTTAAATTTATTTTTTTAGATATAAAAAGACTTTGTAGTAAATAATCGACGATTTTTCTCACCGATAAATATTATTTTATAAACAATTTAAGACCGAAACTTTTTTCAAAAATCAAAAAAAAATTATTTTGCTTATTCCTTCGATGTGCTTTACTAGATTTAACATTACTTTAACGAAATCTGTTTGGTTTTTTAATTTCAGGGAATCCAGTTCAGAGATATGTATAGCGGTCACGGCAAAGCGTGTTTTTTTTTTTTTTTGAGAGGAAATCCCGGAGATCAGCTGTAGTTCCTTTTCAAATAAATATTTTTACTAATACTAAGTTAAAAGATACCATAAATAGTATGTGTACAATTTTTTGGAACAATAAAATTTAAATTTTTCTAAAAAAAAATCTGGAAAACTCGCGTTTTTGGCCTTCTAACTGTATATAACCCTTCTAACTTAGATGTCTTCTACATATATCAACGTTTCAAATAATTTACCTTAAAAGTAATAAAATATTCCTTAAAAACCACCAAAAACTGCCAACTGCTTCAACTTGAAAGCATTTAACACCGCTCCCTCCTACACTTGCAACTATGTATCTAGTAGGTAGCAACCCACAATAATTACTAAAACTAGTAACTTTAAATATGCCCACACCAAATTTCTATTTAAAGCGCATAATTGACGTTTAAATTCGAGCAAATTAAACTTGAAAAATATTGTTTTCCAATAAATCTTTCCTTAGCATAGCTTTTCGTTGAACAACTGTTGTTATATTAAATTGTGCGTGTGACAAATACCTCTAAACCTACAAGAGTATAAATGTAATTACATCACCTACTATGCTTAGTACCTAGTCGATCACCTTGCTAATGCGCTGATTAGTAATTAATGTCTAAACTACGTCTCAACTCTATTTAAATGTCAAACGATTTTTACGCATAATTTATGTCATAATTACTATAATTAGATGCGTAATGCTTTTAGCTGTTAATGGAGGTAATGCTTTAAATATTTGCCTTTTATAGTGCACCTGTTAAAAAGTGTTTTCATGTAGAGCATTTCAAAGTGCGTAGCTGTGGGAATAAGTAATTATAAGTGTTTTTTTAGTCTTGAGAATAAGTTATAGATTATTTTGGAAAATCTATTTACAGCGATATTTTTAACACTGGCTGGCTAATGTAATTTGAAAATTTCATTAAAAGATAATTTTTTGATTTTTTTTTTTATTAATTTTCAAAAGACTTTATTGTTGTTTTGGAAGTTCAACTATTATGAAATATATGTAGAAGTCTGTCACGTCTCGAAACTTTCATTGAACTGTCAGGAAAATAATATTACAATTTTGTTTTTTGCTTCACAAAGCTTATTTTCTTTCTGTGCTAAGTGGTTGGCAACTGTACAATTCTGCCTTATAAATTATTGTTTGAGAAGATACTATAGTCTACCAGCGAAATACCAGTTATAGGGTGCAACAACGAAGTAGAGAATCCTACCAGCCTAATCAGAGCATACAAGAATCGAAGTATGGAGGCAAAGCTCTCAAAAGTTATTATGTGTGTGATCTGATAGTGTTGAAAGCTCATGTAGTCCGTCTAAAATAAATACTACCTTATAAAGCTGTTTTATAAACAGAAAGAGGTTATTTTTGATTAAAAGAGGGTTATGGTGGGTTATAATATGTTAAAAGTTCACTAAGACTTTTGCTAAGAATAAAATATTCTAAACACTATATCTAAATAAAGTTATGTTCTTTTTAACGCAGGAACCAGAAGGCCATAAATATTTCAGCGTAAAGCACAACCAAGCAACAGTGATCACTAGAACATTTAAATTTACATCATCTTACGCCTCAGGGAAGTTTTAGTTACACACATTAGCGGAGAGAGAATAATTGATTGGCAGTATCAAAAGCCATGTACGTATGTATGAAAAGTTCCACTTTTAATTTTTTTTTTTAATTTTTGAAAATGTTTTTTTTTTGTACTTTGTTTTTAATTTTTAATGATAAAAATGTTCCTAACTAATAATGATTAATTTTTATCTATTGACAAAAGCACCAAAGCTTTCAAATGCTTTGAAATAAAAAAAAATTTTAAAATTTCATTTATTAATTTTTTTATTTAAAAATAAATTAAAAAAATTTACTAATATTTTATTTTAAAAATCATTTTAAAAAGTTTAAAAATTTAATTTTAATTTTTTTAGATAAAAAAATAATTTTAAAAAAATTTTATTAATATTTTTATTTTAAAATCATTTTTAAAAAAGTTTCAAAAATTTCATTTATTATTTTTTGTATTTAAAAAATAATTAAACAAAATTTTACTAAATTTTTTGTTTTAAAAATCATTTTTAAAGAAGTTTGAAAAAATTTCATTTATTATTTTTTTATTTAAAATTTTTTTATTTTAAAAGTATTTTTGTTTTTATTTAAAAATCTAATTTTTCATAACTAATGATAATTAAAAAATTTTATAATTTTTTTTTATTTTAAAAGTAATTTTTTTTTAAAGAATCTAAATTTTCATAACTATAATGAATAATTTTTATGCATAAACGCCTTTATATATTCTCTTAAGAATTCTAAATATTGTTATGCTACTGCGTAAAACACGCTTTTCTCAGCTCACACACACACCAAAACACGCACTTGTCATCACATGTCAGCCACACTAATCTACTAAAATGCATTGAAAGAATAAATTAATATGCTAATTAAGTTGCCGGCATTATTGATGTAACATTTGTAGGCTTCATACAGATATCTACATGCAGGCCGTAAAATACGCAATAACAATTATGCTGCAAAAAGCTATTATGCAACAGAAAATAAAAATAACCGACGTTGATTGCAAACAACTCACGCACTAAAACGACAGAAAAAAAGAAAAAAAAATGTCTCAAAATGATATCGAAATGTCGTGATGTCGCTTATCGAAGTTCTATTGCCCCACCGCTGTTATGCCTTGAGCGCAAGCCCTGCATGCACCGCTCCAACACGCCATGTGTTGTCGCACATCGCCCACTTGCGCACACATATGTACATACATATATATTGATATTTGGTATCTCCATTGGCTGTCATTAAAAGATCAATTAATAGGAATACAAAATTCTAGATCAAGGTGAGACTAAAATCGAAATAAAATGCTATTGCAATAACAACGAGCACAACAGCGGGCAATAATAATCGCCAGCCAGTTGTATGTGTGGACATGTGCGTAAAACAGTGCGTATGCGTAACCTGCAGCGAGGCGGATTTTCAAAAGCACACAAACGCGCACACACAGTAACGTGCACACACTCGCTCGCTTAGCGTCTGCTGCATTATTTGCTTTAATTATGCATTTTCTGCTTATTGCTTTGTTCGTTTTCGCTCAGGCGGCTGTTACAATTATTTTCGTTTTTGTCCGGTTGCAGCAGACAGCACGACGTAAACATGAAAATTACATCACCGGCCGCATGCTGGAAGTATACACATTGGAAAACATGTCTTCAAGTATAATTATGTTTATATATACATATATGTATGTATGTAAGTATGTAAGTTAATATGATATATATGAAAGTATGTGGTAAAAAACATTTTTTTTCTTAATGAGCTTACACATGCACATACTATACACAAACTAGATACATATGAGTATTATAATTGCCAACAGCAACAACAAAAAACAATTCGGAACTGCCAATAACCGCCTTAGTTATATTTTTGTTTACGCTGCTTTATTTTTTGCCTGCCAAATATGTGCACTTGAATGCAACAAATAACACCTCACAAAATAATTTCGCAACTTGCGCAAATATTTTAATTTGCCCACATGCACACACGCACATACATACAAGCAGGCATTTATATTTGGTTGAGGTAATTAACTGTAATAGGGGTTTAGTTCAAATGCGCAAAAAAACGTATTCAATGAATTTGAAAACACACTTGAAGTGGCGTATTCTCTGATATACACTTATACAAACATACATGCATGCGTAAATTTGTTGATAACTTTGTATGAATATGTTTTGTGTGCTTGTTTTGACTTATTGAGTATTAATTAATGATATTATCAAAGCGGCGAAAATCATCTTCCAGCTTCCAAGTGTGGTATGAAATCGTATGTAATTAGTATGGTTTCTATTTATGAAAACAAAGTACTTGAAAATGAAAAAAAAGTAAGTCACTGCCACTATTTTTAGGCTATCTTACAATCTTATCTTACTTGTTGTAATAAATAAGTTCATGGTTCTATTGTTCAATGAAAATGTAGACTAGCATTAACTAGTAACAAGATTTCATTAAAGGTGAACAAGCAACGTTAGCTTTGGTTGTACCGAAGCTACAATGCTCGAAAGCATGGAAGCTATATGATATAGTGTAACGATCTGAATAAGTCCTTCAGGGAATGTACCGTGGCGTTAAGCAATAATTATAGTCAAATTTCGTGAAGACACAAAGATTGGATTGGTTTGTATAGCAGCTATATGATTTATTGGTGCGATCTGAACGATTTTTTCGGGGATTTATGTTATTACTTTAAGTAATAACACACGCCAGATTTCGAGAAGATGTCTTGTCAAATAAAAGAGTTTTTCATTTTTCATTTGGTTGCAATCATTCAGTTTGTATGGTAGCTATATACTATAGGGGTCCGATTTCAACAATTTTGGTATCTGACCAGCTTCTTAGCAAGAAAAGGAGGTACGCAACATGTCAGAATTACATATATCTTAAAAACTGAGCGACTTGATCGCGTGTATTCAGGCAGATGGAGAAATGAACAAAAGGATGCGGATAAGTCGAATCAGTTCGTCTATAAGATCATTTATATATATATATATATACATATATGTATATGTTTTTTGTAAGGTCTCTAACATTTCCGTCTGGATATTGCAAACTTCATGACAAACTACACATACTATATATGTATATACATGAATATACCCTGTTATCCTGCCTAACCATTATGCATGCAGCTGGCATAATATGGGAAGGGTAGGTAGTAAAAATAATATACATACATATATATATGTACATATATACGAGTATAAGTGCTTGAGAAGCAATAGTTTCCGTAAAGTTGTAAGATATGAAATTTAGTTTCGGTTTTCCACTTAATACAATATTTTATAAATTAGTATTTCAATATCTTTTTATAGGTGGCAACCCTTTTAACAATATAGCTGCTTGTAATAATGTCCAAATTTAAATATAGTTTAGATTTTCTACTTAATAAAATATTTTATAAATTTCTTTTAAATAATTTTTTAATAGGTGGCAACCATTTTAGCAATATAGCTGCTTGTAACAATATCCAAATTTAAATATAATTTGGATTTTCTACTCAATAAAATATTTCATAAATATCTTTTAAATAATTTTTAACAGGTGGCAACACTTTTAACAATATAGCTGCTTTTATTAATGTAAATATTATTAATGTGTTTTTATTGTATCGTTTGTTAATTTAAAATCGTTTCGATTTTATTAAATTAAATTTTTTAACAAGTGGCAACCCTACTTCGAAAATTTTTTAAGCTTAAAACTTTGATAAACGATATCAGATTTTAGTGCTAATTAAATTTTTTTTTGTATCGTTTGTTACTTAAAAGTCTTTTCGATATTATTAAATTAATATTCTTAACAAGTGGCAACCCTACTTCGAAAATTTTTTAAACTTAAAACTTTGATAAATGTTACTAGTTTTTAGCGCTGCTTTATTCAAAACTTTCGCAACCTAAAATTTTTAGGCAGGTGGCAACCTCTTAAACGCTTTTCATTACAAATCGTTTCAGTATTAGAAATAGGAATCCGATTTAGCTGAACACTATATGTATATCTTACTGCAATAAGCTATCCTACACCTTACTGTTCTCGTTCGCTGCAAAATTTAGTTCAACCAAGATTTATAAACCGGTGGCAACCTTAAAAAAAAAACTATTTTCAAATTAAGGTTACTTAAAGAACTGCTGCTTTTAGAGTTTCTTTTAATTTTTTTAACTCAAAATTCTCAAACAAGTGGCATCTTTAATAATTCATTCGATTTTTTCTTGGAAACTGTTTAACAAATTCAACAAAATAGCTTCTTCCGTAGATTGCCTTTTATATTTCGGGATTAGCGAACAAAAACAAATATTAATAATCGAAAATCTCTTTATTGTTTTTCAAAACTATCTCCATTAAGATCTATACATTATGTTCGCGATTAAATTTCATTTTTTGCCGAAATGAATATATGAAGTAAATGTAAACAACACAAACGACACTTGCACATCCAAACCTTTTGGGTAACATAAAAAACTTAAAAATACGATAAAGTTGTGAGTTGTCAGATTGCCACTCCAGGGTTGCCGAATCCCGAAATATAAAAAAATCGGCATATTTAAATAAAAATCCACTTCCCGAATAATATCTACGCTCATTCATCCACATTTAAGTGTGGATGCTACGCACAAAACTGAAAGGAGCAAGTATTTGGTTAAAATTTAAAAAATGACAGCTCATATTTGTTTGATTTCATATTTCACAAAAATCAACAAAAATCCACATAATTTATGCATGTCTACTCAGAAGTATGCGCTGAGCAGGCCGCTGACACAATATCCGATACGCAGAGCAGATTACGGCAGTTCAAGTTCGTTGCTTAAGTCTTTCGTTAAACAGCGCAGCAGTAGCGCGTTAAACGCATTGCAAAGCAGCAAAACATAAAAATTAATACTGCAATAAGTGTGTATATAAAATTAACAAAAAAAAACACACAAAAATTATGATTATTTTATTTGCGCTTTGTCGCTGCCATTGGTGCTAGTCGCTTCTGGCGCGCTGTCGCACTTTGCTTACAACTCAATGATTTGTTGTTTATTTGTCGAATAGTAACGCTTAATCTGCGTAAATCAAATACGCATTCAACACACACCATTTGCCTAATCGCCATCATCATTAGACATAATTCAAAACTGACTGACTGACACACTACCCCAACTGACGATTGCCATATGTATGTATATATGTTGCATGTGCCGTGCAAAGCAAACGCCAGCATGCACAGTGTTTTACTATAAATATAAATTGCATAAAATTTCAGTTTTAAATGCCTATTTTTCATAATTTTGGTTTTGTTTACAGGCAGCAGGCTCAATCAAAACCACTTCTGTGTGTGCGTGTGTTTGGCTGCGTACTTTAATGTTAATAATTAATTCTAGTGAAAAATAGCTGGCAGTCAATAAGCACAACTCACTTGAAATAAGCCATAAAACTGGCTGCTTAAATGCTCCAACTAAACTACAACCATCTATTGCTCAAATCAGCGTTGATTTTGAAATATTTTTAGCAATAAATATTTTTGATAAAATCATTCATTTGAGATACACACTTATTTTGCTTGTGTGGAGGGAATATAGGAGTATTTGGTTTGATATATTTGAACAATTGCGTTATTTGTAAATATATTACTGGTTAGGAATGGCGTATTTTTCATAAGAAACATTGCCGATCTGTTAAAAAATTGTTGGCAAATAAAATTGTGTAAGGAATATTTAAACTTAAGCTTTAAATATTTATTAAATAAATTTTTCCAAATAAAGATTGTCGATATTTTTTGTGAATAATATAATTAATCGATATTTTTATGAATAATAACATTTATCAATATTTGTTTGCAAATTTTTTTAGATACTATTTTCATATACTTAATAATCGATACATATAATAATCGATGATAATATTTCATGAATAGCACCAGTTATTTATATTTATTTTTGTACTTTTAGATAATATTTTCATATATATAATTATCGATATATTTTATTTTTCCATAAAAATTAACGATATTTTTTGTGAGTAACACCATTTATTGCATTTTTTTAGAAAATATTTTCATATAGAATATTCGATATATTTAATATTCCCTGAAACAGTATCGATTATACTTATGAATAATACCACAAATCGATTTTTGTTAAAAACAGCTTATACCGATAAAATTTTTCCATTAATAAAACTTATCGATTATCTTGGAAAATTATATGCTTAATAAACTACTAATACTAATAAATGTTTTCATTAATAAAACATATCGATTATCTTAGAAAATTATATGCCAACAAAGCAACAGATACCGATAAATTTTTGCATCAATAAGATTTTTCGATTATTTTATATAATTATATGCTAAAAAAATAACACTTCTGGGATAAAAATATGATAAATACTAAGTTATTTCCGGTAGAACTCATTATTACTAAAAAAATCCAATAATTATCGCTGAGAATAACTGTATAAACGATCCAATTTAAACTGCATGAGAAAAATAAAATGTCTGCTATTTATAAAGCTTTCTCTATCAGATCCCCCACTTTTTATTTAGTGTTACTTCTAGTTTAATACCGAAATTTATTTTTAAAATTATATAGTAATATTTTGGGAACTTAAAATTATCGATAAATTTTGATAAAGCATTTTTTTTATATATGTGTAAAAAAAATAATAAATATGAGATTTAAAAAAAATTATAATTACCAGTTTTTATCGATATTTATCGACTAATTATTTTTAAAATATCGATTAATTTTTTATTAAGCCATTTTTTTGCTGAACTTATATAATTCTATGTTTATTGCCAAATTTACTTGCTTTTGAGCTCCGAGTATTGATTTACATAAGTAATTAGTATAATAAAATTTATCGATAACTATAAAGAATATAACGAAAAACGATTAAGCATCAAAATATGCTAACAAATTATTTTCGTGAGAACTTTTCCATACAGCTGAGCTATTCGTGCCAAGTTAAAATTTGTCGGTAGTTTTTACTGAGAACGAAAAAGAAAAATAGAATTTCTTCTGCTTTTTCTTTTGGATGGAATTTATTATTTTTTAAAAAAACTTGAACTACTAGATTCCTTAGTTTTTTTTCCAGTATAAAGGTATTTGAAATAGTAATATTTTCCGTTTTCCGAACTTAGTATTATCGATAAAATATTTTTAAGATATACTATATAATTTTTTAAGGAAATCATATATAGTACATTCTTAAAAATTACTAAAGCGTATTTTTTTAGAATATATTAATTACAAATTTCTATCGATATTTATCTATTACATATTTTAAAATTTTCGATTACTTTTATCATATATTTCTTTTTTAATTATTAAACGCTATTTTATTGTTTTTTGCTTTTGAGAGCCCTGCAGTGATGCCGATAAGTAGTCAGTATATTCTCACTATTTGGTTTCAACAATTAGTGATTTTTTGATAGCAGTAGTCTTTGAAACTTAATATTTTTTTTGCTAAAATTAGAACAATTTATTTTGATTAATAAAAACTAATCTAAAAATAAAAAATATCGATAAAAAATAGTCGATAAGTATCGATAGAATGCTAACTATTTATCTATTTTTTTATTGTAAGTCGTTGCTTCTACTTTTTTTAATATCGATTTAAAAAAATTTCGATTAATATAGATAACATGACAATTATTTATCTATATTTTAAAACAATTATTAGCCTTTATACCATTGACAAGTATTCTTCACTAATCTCAACTAGTTATGTAGGATACAGATCATCCGACTCAAAAGTTTCCCCTTTGTTAATAAAAGTAGAATATCAATGAGATTTTAAGAGAATCCGCTGAGTGCAGGGTATGTATTTACTAAACAACTCTGACTTCTAGAATTCTTCATATCAACAAATCCACAATTCATATACATAAACATATGCGTATTACGCACATAAACTCAGACAAATATATAAACATGAACGATTATATGGCACGCTCATACTCAACGCTGTCAATAGGCACGTCTATGTGACTGCTGTTTGGAGGTCTATCAAGATTGTGTTACACTCGTGTTAGATATGATTTTGCCGTAATGAAAAATTTACAAACATATTGCGTAAGATAAAAGTGTAACATAAGCGTTCAACGCTCGAATTCACCACGAAAATAGATAATTTGAAATTATGTAATATTTTATCTACCATATTTATGACGGCGTGCACATGTTAATGCTTTGTAATTAATAAAGGCGGCGTTGTCGTTTATGAATTATGACCCGTGGTAACAGCTGGGATATCTCTGTTTTTTGTTACAAAAACAAAATTTGTTCTTTTCTTAAATTTTATTTACTGTTTAACCAGCATACTGGACACGTATCCTGCTAGTCTACTTTTAGCAAATAATTATATGTATTTTTCAGCATTAATATTTTCCAAATTTTCTCACAAAAATAAAGTGGAGCGCGAATTTTCCCACTCTTTAAACAAAACTGAAAACCAATACTAAGTAACTGTACATACATAGATACTTTGTAGTTAAATTTATTTACTCATCCAGACATATAATTGAAGAGCAGTTAAAACGCCCAACTTTTCCGCTAAATACAAACAAAACAACCATAAAATGCCAAAACCTAAGCCACACTCATTAACATACATATGTATAAAGATGTGTGTGTTTCATAATGTGCTTGCCTGCGTGTACTCATTTTTATGACCAGCAAATAATATTAATTTAAACTCTTGTGAAATATATTAGTCGAGCAATCTATGCATCTCCGCCGTAAAGCTTCAGAAAAGGATGGGCGTTGAAGGTATTTAAATCTAGTGATTACTAAGTGCTTTTTAAAAGGCTTTTAAATAATCAAATAAACCGCGGTAAATGTTAACAACGCGCATTTTTGGTCAAAATGAAGAAAACGTCGCGTGAAGACTTGAAAGTTGTTTTCGAGTTGTTGTCGATATATTTTACAATATTATCTCATTTAATTCTACAATATCTATAGAATATTGCCCTCAATTTTCAGTCTGATCTGAGTAATAGTTTCGGAGATACAGCTTTGAGAACTTGTGCGTTCAAGGCTAAGGACGTCGTCTTTAAACCCATTTTTCTCGATACTGTGTTTTTGAAGTCGGTTGACAAGATTTCTCAAGAACTGCTCAACCGATCTTCATGAAAGTTTACACAGCTCTTTGAGATACAATTCTTATAGACTTGGACGAAGGATTTTTTTTTATTACAGCTTTTGCAAAAGTGTCTGCCAAAACTCCAATTTCCAGTTAATTTTTTTACTTCGTCCAAGTTCTAAGTTAAAGTTTAACTAAAATATGTATTTTTTCACTTTAGATAATACTGTAAGGAGTTATTCTGCTAACGCGGTTGCACCTTTTTCGGAGGGGTCATCGGAAATGATGAAATGGCTGAGCTTAAAATATTTTTTTCCAAAAATTGCAGAATTTCTTTGTTAATAGTGTATGTTTGTTACAATAAAAAAGTCTAATAAAATATTTAATTTTATGTATGAAAAGAAATGTTGAACAAAGGCAATTTTTTACCAGAGGAATCCCTTTATAGATAGATAGATAGAAAGATATAACTATTTTATAACCAAAACGCAAATTTTGTTTCAAAATGAGTGGTTTCTATTATGTCGTTTTACTTCGCCTGTCAACTTATGAAAACTGATGTATTTTAGGTGACAATATATTTTACAGTTTCTCAGACATTTACTTCTGTGTTTTATAAGTTTCATGGTAAACTCAATGTATGCTGTTCAGGATATAAACATGAAAAAAATGTATGACTAACCTACAAGTTATCTAAGCCGAGCTGCATTTCATGCAAATACAAATGCTAAAACATACAAAATTTCCTTGAGATATCAGCAACGAGGGCGTTGCATATTTTTGTTCTCTATTTTTTCCTCAAATGCTAATTTTTATTTATTTCTCCACGCAACACATTAACTAAATGTGGCAAATGCGTCGTGAGTTGAGCCTACGGCCTGGGGCACGCACAAAACCGTGCATGCAAATTGGCAAACGCAAACGACGAAAAAGCAAATCAAAATAAAAAAACTGAGGCAAAAATCAGCATTTATTTCATTACAAGAGATATTACAATAATAACAACTACAACGACTAAACACTCAGCAGGGCCAACTGGTGTAGATAGCAGCGCGAGACAGTTGCGCCTATTTAAGCCGCTAAGTGGTCGCACGCATAAATCGGGCACTGAAATGACGAAGAAAAAAGCATGATCGGCACAAAAAACGTATGAATAGTCAGTCACACGAAACCGACTGTATGACTTATGATTTTACACGCACGCATATAAAGCGCTTTGAACGAAAATGCAAAGCTACGAAACACATCAAATAAAGTACTTTTGTGTTAAAAGCAAAACGAGCAAATAAAATATAAAAAAAAAATAATAAAAATAAAAAAACGCATATTTCTTATATCATTGCTCTAGATCTGCAAACATGTCATTAAGATGAAATACGACGCAACAACAAGAGCGATAATAAAATATAAAAAAATTATGAAAATCATACCAAAAAAGAAAGAAAATATAACAATACTAACAACAACGTACAGTTTTGGTAATTATTTTGTTGTTGTTTGTACATTTTATTCGTAAAAAAGTTAAATCGTTGCGCCAGCAGACACTTTGGCGTTGCGTTTTGATCGAAATGTTGACTTTTAAGCAAATAAAATAAAAAACTAAAAAGTGCCATGCTTTTAGAGAATAGCCGTTAGAGCAGCAAGCAAGCAATAAAATATTTTTCTTTGGAATTTTTGTCACTTATAACTCTTTGGTATGCCACTTTTCACTCAATTGACAGTTTATCGCAATTCTGTTCATACTTTTTATGGCACAGCTCGCCACTGCGTGCGTGCGTGTGTGTGTTGCCGATTCAGCGTTCGGTTCCATTACGCCCACGCACCCTACGACGCTATTATAAGTGTCTCTGCAGCATTTCTTCGAACACTTTTGATTTAGTCTATTTTCTATGAATGTATTTGTGTACATACATATTTATGTTAGCTCATTTTGATAGTGTGTATGTGTGTGTTTTTATAGCGCATAAGCACTTGTAAGTATTTTGCGTGATGTCAAACAGTTCATTTTGAATTCCTAGTACTTCACAATCGCGTTTTCGTGCGAAATTCGAGTGTCTTTGAGTGAGTTAGTTGGCTGCGTATTAGGGTGAGGCCAAAAATGAACTGTAGAGTTCTTGGCTAAGAATAAGCCTCTTTGAAGGAAAAATATTGTTGCAAGGAAAAATGTTTAGCTAAGCTTCATAATCAGTCAGTGAGCAATTTTTTATACAAATAACAGAAAAATTGTAATTTCATTAAAAATACCGAAAAAAAACACATTTTAAATAAATTAAGATAACATTTTTACATTACGGAGGTTCGTAGTGCATAAAATTTCCTAAAAGCGGTTTTTTTTTATTTTTCGGTTGTTCGGTTCGTATATTTTCAGTAATGTAAAGGTAACCAATATACCAGTTATCTAGAAATTATTATATATTTGGTCAATAGGACACGTTTCATACCCAAACCATTAATAAAAAGCTATTGAGTTCATCCGTAAGTGATGAGATCCCCTGCTAACTCTCTGATGTCGACGCGACGATTTTCAAGCGTCGATTCTTAAACTCTTTCGGTTTTATCGTTAATAGAGGAGGAAGGATGCTTCGCATCTGGCAAGTTTTCGATGACTTCACGACCTTTTCTGATTGTTTAACTCCACTCAAATACTTATGTTCATTACTAATTATTACTCCCCAAAATATTTCTGCAACACTTTCGACGATTCCGTAGCCGTAACTGCATTGAAAACACAAATTTCTAGCAATTTGCTTCAATTTATTTTTCATGATAAAACACGCGTCGTAAACGAATAACTGCCATACGCATAATAATTGACATGTCGACGTCATACTTCGCATGAACATGAAAAATGGGTGTAAAAATCTCTGAATGTTTTTTTTTTGTATTCGGTTCACGCACGTATTTTAAATGGACAAGGCCAAGTAAAAAT